>NC_068324.1:2848909-2856409 GCF_025860055.1 Xyrauchen texanus
CGGCATGTGGAGTCGTGTGGGTCGGGAATCGAACCGCATGGAATATATTCTCTGAAAACAATTATCATCTTATGTGATTTTGCTCCACACGTAAATTAATCTTGTTTTGGAATCTTGATATTTTTACAGACATAAATACTGATTAAGTTTATCCAGTGTATCTCGGACATGATTTATGTTCAGGAATGAGAGATATCTGTGTATATGTGTGTGTGTATGTGTGTGTGTGTGTGCGCGCGTATGTGTGTGGGCGTATGTGTGGGTGCGTGCGCGTATGTGTGTGCGCATATGTGTGTGTGTATATGTGTGTGTGCGTGCGTGCGCGTATGTGTGTGTGTGCGCGTATGTGTGTGTGTGCGCGTATGTGTGTGTATGTGTGTGCGCGCGTGTGCGTGTGCGCATGTGTATGTATGTATGTGTGTGTGTGCGTATGTGTGTGTGTGTGCGTATGTGCGTGTGTGTTTTGAACTAACATGAGAGGAAATGCTGCTCCTGCGGCTGCTGCAGGCGGAGTCCAGTGGCTCTAGTTTATTGATCACTTCCTCCAGCTGACCAATCAGCTGCTGCTGTGAGGCGGAGTTTAGCTGAACCTTGAGCTGCTCCAGTCGATCAATGGGGAGGGACTTCCTGGCCTGAGGAGGAAATGTAAAAGAGAGTTTGGAAATCTGACTATTTCTGCTCTGTTACTGCATACAGCGCATATACTCTGTATGCCTACTAATGTTTAAAAATAGTAAGTGTATCAGTAAGCAGTATGTGACGATAAACGTTTCAAAAAATGCATGTTTAATTGTTTCGCATTTTGCAATACATTTTGTGCAACAATAACGATGTTCGCAAGCTATTGTGGAGTCTGTATGTGTGTGTGTACCCTGGATGTCATAACAGCGTGCTGAAACATGCAGGTGACGGTTGCGGCAAGCGTCCAGTTCTCTTTCTTTATCAGCCGCTCCACGCAGCGCTCAGGTGACACCAATGACAGGTGAGACAAACGGCCATCGCCATGGAGACAAAACAGCTCATTTCGGAAAACTGCGACCTCTATAATGCCTAGAAAGAGAAGACAACAGATTCACATCCATGAGCGTTAAAATAATGCATTACTAATAAATTGATAACAGTCTTGAATTATTCATTCATTCACAATGATGGTTTTTAAAATCCCAACGTCTCACCTTTGACCTCTGTCCACAGCAAGACTTGACCACTGTGAGGGATGAATACGTAGATTGCCGAATCCGTCCATGTGAGCAGGTTTTGTTCACTGAAAAACACACACAAAAGTTTATATTTAAGTTTAACATTTGCTAATATGAGTTCTTGGACTTTATCTTCAATGGTCAGGTTATGAAATACTTCACCGTTGTCTTTAAAGCTGCTTTTAAACTATATTTATTGTGGAAAAACTCTATTGCTGTAAAACCTCACATTCCTATAATATAAAAAAGACACACTGTTAAATGAATATATATATATATATATATATATATATATTCCATATATAATCTGAATAACTTATGTTGCTTTAGCACAATGGCAATATAAAAGCCAGTTATTTTCAACATATCCATGTTTGCTGCTTTTCCCAAACACTAATATAGTAATAATGCATGAATGAGCTTTAGGTGTGTCCAAGACTTTTGACTGGTAGTGTACATACTGCTTTTAGTGTAGTACAGGAAGATAAGGAACTAAAGAGGAATGATTACCCAAACTGATGGAGTCTTGGGAAAGGTAGAGACTGTGGACTCGTTTGTTCAGGGTTGTAATGTGGTTCACTCCTGAACACAGATCAAATACGACACATGTAAAGAAAAAACATCAACTACAAAAGACTTTAAACTGAGAGAGAGAGAGAGAGAGAGAGAGAGAGAGAGAGGGAGGAGAGAGAGAGACAGAGACAGGGAGGAGAGAGAGAGAGAGACAGGGAGGAGAGAGAGAGGGAGGAAAGAGAGAGACAGAGAGAGGGAGGAAAGAGAGAGACAGAGGAGAGAGGGAGAGAGAGAGAGAGGGAGGAGAGAGGGAGAGAGAGACAGAGAGACAGAGACAGAGAGAGAGAGAGAGATATGCAGAAATAAGGGTCAAATGATATCATGAACAACATTACAGGAAAGAGATCAGAGAGAAATGTTGAGTAATTCAGATAAGAAAATTAATAATACCACACACACACACACACACACACACACACACAGTACACAACATGTGATAAAGTCTTATCTAGTGTTTATCTAGAGAGATACATTTGGTCAAACACACACACACACACACACACACACACACACACACACACACACACACACACACACACACACACACACACACACACACTTGTAAGAGATGAGTGGCAGCGGTGGGCAGGCCAGCAGCTGTTTGAACTGGTGTGTACTCAGAACCTCTCCGGTGAAACTGGCCTCCCATATGCGGGAACCCGGCCGGGCGCAGTACAGCAGAGGAGGAGGTCCGGCCGCCTGACCCCGCTGACCCAGCGGGAGAAAACACGCCCCAAACTCTCCGTCTCGCTCTTTATTACCCACGCGCCAGAACTTCTCCCTGAGAGAGAGACGGGAAGAAATAGATTCAAGTGTGACCTAAAACAAGATCTTGGGAGCGAGCAGATGACGTTTTGAAAGCTGTTTTTCCCACTTTAGATACGTGGCCTCATGCATTAAACGTTGAGCAGGTTTTAAAGTATGTGCACACACAATGGTTGCACTGACTAGTACACATGCATTGGATCTGTAGCTCATATGACTTGGAGGAATATTTTGGGATCAGTACAAGTGAAGCTCAATCAATAGCATTTGTAAAATCGGGGGCATTTGTAGCTCAGCGAGTATTGACGCTGACTATCACCCCTGGAGTTGTGAGTTCGAATGCAGGACGTGCTGAGTGACTCCAGCCAGGTCTCTTTAAGCAACCAGATTGGCCCGGTTGCTAGGGAGGGTAGAGTCACATGGGCTAACACTGTACTTTCCCTCTGAATCGCTAACAAAATCTTGCAGTTTCAATTGTGTCCACTAAGGGGCGCTGTGGATACGTGTCGTCGAGTTGTTGGATGAGAGAAAGAATTATGATGGCGTCTTTGTCCAAGTGTAAAGTCAAGTGTGGCAATACTTGTAATATTTAGATTTTTTTTGGGGGGGGGGATTTTCTCCCCTTTTACTCCCAATTTGGAATGCCCAATTCCCAATGCGCTCTAAGTCGTCGTGCTGGCATAGTGACTCGCCTCAATCAGGGTGGTGGAGGACGAATCTCATTTGCCTCCGCGTCTGACACCGTCAATCCGCGCATCTTATCACGTGACTCATTGAGTGCATTACCGCGGAGACGTAGCGCATGTGGAGGCCCACACTATTCCCTGCGGCATCCATGCACAACTCACCACGCGCCCCACTGAGAGCGAACCATATTATAGCGATCACGAGGAGGTTACCCCATGTGCCTCAACCCACCCTAGCAACCGGGCCAATTTGGTTGCTTAGGAGACCTGGATTCAAACTTACAACTCCAGGGGTGGTAGTTAGTGTCTTTACTTAGTAGGGCGGCTGTGGCTCAGGTGGTAGAGCGGGTCAGCTGCCAATTGCAGTGTTGGTGGTTCGATTCCCGGCCCACATGACTCCACATGCCGAAGTGTCCATGGGCAAGACACTGAATCCCAGGTTGCTCCCAATGGCAGGCTAGCACCTTACATGGCAGCTCTGCCACCATTGGTGTGTAAATGGGTGAATGAGACACAGTGTAAAGTGCTTTGGTAACCTCTAAGGTTAAAAAAAAAGTGTTATATAAGTACAGTGGATACATGTAGAGTAAACTGTTACGGTCAAATACTGTATATTTGGAGTATATCTGTGCATTGGAGACGGTTTTGTCTGTTTACATCAGGACTTTTAAAGTGAGACTGTTTTAGCCAACACACACACACCTCTCTGTATCACACAGGTAGCAGCGACTGAGAGACGAGACCACCAGGTGTCCATCCGTGTATCCCAGCTGGACGACACGGGAATCCACCGTGGTGATGGTCTGAACTGGGAAGATGACAAATGCAGAGCCCTGTTTGGAAACACACATGGACAGAAACAAAATATGCAAATGACTATTTAAATCAAATACGGCCACACCGATGCTTCTAAGTGTGTAAGGTGAACTGACTTCCTTTTACCTTCCCATGTTTGGATGACCCGGCTCGGACGCAGGACACTTTTCCTACAACGTCCCCGGCAAACACTCGGAGGGCCGCGGTGTCCCAGCATAAAGAGGTTACCGTTTGCCCGCGATGCTCCCAGGACACAGACGCGCGCTCCGGACGGCCCCGCCGCTCCAAGAGTAGCTCCCACACAACTACCACACCCTGACTGCGGCACACACACACGCACGCACGCGCACACACACACACACACACACACACACAGGTAAAAACAAACTGAATATATAAACAAACAGGGTTCATATAAATGCAGATGGGGTAAACAGAAATACCTTGTTGTCACAGCGATGAAGTCATCATCATGGGGGCAGCATGCGACTTGTGTGATTGAGCCTTCCTAAATAAAGACAACAGAGAAGGCATTGATCACTTTGAATAAGGGAAGCACCGATTTAAAACTTCTGGCCATAATAAGGGGTGTTTGCAAAGGCAAGCGTGAATCAGTGTGCCTACTCTGCGATTAACTAAGACTAGAAAAAAAATTATGCAATAGTGAAAAGCGTTTGCGTTTGCATTTATGTGTCATTCAGTTGAACACAGAGCGCTCCGGTTTCACTTTAAACGATCGCGTAATGTCAAATGTTACCTGCAATCCATTTGTCATTGAATAATGCCACTTTAAATATCCTCTTTGTTCTTTACAGTCAGTTGTTGATCAAAAACAACAAAACATAAACATTTAATTATAATCACGAATTGCAAGGATGAGGTAAAGAAGCCAATCGAGTCCTCTCTCGTTCATATGCACACATTTACAGACGCTCTTTACAGAACTGCCGGTTTTCTTAAAGAGACAGTACCGGTTTTTAGCACGTGTTCTACAAATCAAAATAAACACTTGTAAATAGTATAAATTATGCATTAAACAATAAACATGTGACAAACTATAGTACATATGCAATATAATATAAAATGTATTCAAAAGATATGTGGATTTGTAAATTTTAAAAAAAGTTAAATAAGACTAAAACACCGACAGATCTCCACGCGAAAGACACGCGATCCTCAACGCCATTTGTGGGGTAGCATAAATGTAATTAAATAATGAATGAATAGTGCATGTCGTGACAACATTAATAGGATGATTGACAGGTCGTTGTGGTCGCAGGACACACCTGACTATGTGACCAAGGGGTCTGTGGTTTCAAGACACAATTTTATGACGTGATAGTATGTCTCAATACTTGCACACCTTTAGCTACGCACTCAAAAGTGTGCATTTTTCATAACAAAAAATGTAGATACTCTAAGGGCGTATTAGTAGGCCAATCGAGGCGCAGGGTTCCACTACGGAGAAAACGGCAGCCGTGCAGCCGTTTTTCACGTCGACTTAATACTTCACGGCACCCGCCGAAACTCTGCCCCTCATTAGCCAGAACTCGAAACAGAACACAGGTGTCTTGAGTCACGCTCCTAAAAGTGTAAGTTTGACAAATTTAACAAAAATCAATCGCTCATGCGCGAGATGCTGAAAAACAGCGCAAAGACATCCGTCTAGCGCACGTTTACATAGAAAGACGATTAAAAAAATGCAATAACGCTTTCAGTCTGAACGGCCCCTTAAATATCTTTCGTGAGGACTGTGTTTGTTTTGTGTACTTTATGTGTGAGGATCAGTTTTTGCTTCCATCCGTCTCTCTCAATGAGGTGAAGTCCTCCAGCAGATGTGCCCAGAGCCAGCCATTTCCTCGACACTGACAGACACGTACACTGCAACACACACACAGAAGAATATTGTGATGACTCCCACAAAACCTTTTAAAGAACATCTCTGGGTCATACTTCACCCCAATATTAATAGAAAGACATGAGAAATCTTATTTTGCTCTAAGAAAATGAAGCCAATTTCATTTATTTACATTATGACATAATTCCTCATAAGGATAGCCGCACCAATGTGTGTGTGTGTGTGTGTGTGTGTGTGTGTGTGTGTACTTTAATCCGGCCCGAGTCCAGTCGCAGGGCAGAGAGGAGGGGGTCCAGACAGTCAAACTCGGCCAACACATGAGTGTAAGACTCAGGAACCACAGGAATCATCCTGCACTGCTCTGAAAAGGAAAAAAACTAACATTTACACACTTTTTGGGCATCATAGATGCATGTAGCATTTTGGGGCACGTGGTAAATACAGCATTTTTGGCCATCATGAGTGCACATGACGTTTTTGGGTACTATGGGCACCTATGGCATTTTTTGGCATATGTCTTTCCATCATCATTTCCAGTAAATAATTCTATTAAAAGTATATTTAATATAAGTTAAGTTCAGTCGACAGCATGTGTGGCATAATGTTGAAAACCAAATTATTTCGACTCGTTCCTCCTTTTCTTTAAAAAAAGCAAGAGTTTACAGTGAGACACTTACAATGGAAGTCAATGGGGCCAATTTAGGCAATAGGGTTTTAAAAGGCAGAAATATGAAGCTTATAAGTTTATAAAAGCACTAACATCAATTAATACTTCTGTAAAAAAAACTCTGGACACTTGTTAAAATCACAATTTCTGCTGTTGATTCAGAGTTTTAGGGTTTAAGGTGGCACATTACCATGGCAACGACGTTGTACTTTTATATAACTTTACACATATGAGGTTGTAAATGATTTTATGACACTAAAACAATTTTTACATGCCTATTGTTTACATCTTGTGGCTATACTTTTGAAACGGTGATTATTTGAATGTTTACCGACTGGCCCCCATTGACTTCCATTGTAAGTGCCTCACTCTAACACAGATTTTTAAAGAAAAGGAGGGTCATAATTAATTTGTGGTAATCAACATTATGCCACAAATGCTGTCGATTGCCCTTAACTTGGATTGAACCCAGAATATTTCTTGAAACGACATTGTTCGACTAATTTCATAAACTAGTAAGAGTGTGAAAAATGTTTTAGAAAATGTGTCAATTCTAGAAAGTTGAAGAAACACCCAGCTGTGCAAATATCCAGCCGATGATGATGATGAGGAACACAAACAACAAACAAACTGCAGTAGATTCAAGAACCCAATCAGCAACATTTTGGTGCATTCTGACTTTGAACCCGCCTCACTAGGTTTTGAGATACAGCTCTTCTCAGCTCTCTTGTCATATGATTCCAGATAAATCCAATTGAAAAAGCATGACTACCACACGTCTATCCACCCGTCTATCCACCCTTCTATCCACCCTTCTTGCAATCCTTATTCAATTTCACTTCTGTTGAAAACATATGATTCAAGGACAATATTTGACCATTATAATCTACTGTAAACTTACTTTATCATCATCTATATAACACAAAACAATGTATG
>NC_068324.1:3163909-3236409 GCF_025860055.1 Xyrauchen texanus
AAAGTTGATCTAAAAGGTATCCGTATGAATGGGAGAGCACAGGAAGACTAGGTTATGCTCCGAAACCTAGGGAGCTTCCTAACTACACAGCCAATTTATCACTCCTGATTTGAAGGCAATTCCAAAAGCTAGCCAGCAACATTAAGGTGCCTTCTAACATACTTTGTTTTGGCCAAACTCTATGGCAGAGTCGCATGTTTGCTTCATAAAGAGCACAATCCAGAATGCATTGCGATAAGCTCCAAAAGAGAAGTTCATTATAAATCTATTTAATTCAAAAACACCAAGTATTATTGCTTTAATAGTTCAATCTACTTAAAAACCTCACTAATTGGAGGCCTGCATACGCTGACTACCACACCTGGAGTCGCACTCCAGTCAGGCTTCCTAAGCAACCAATTGGCTTGGTTGCTAGGGAGGGTAGAGTCACGTTGGGGTAACCTCCTTGTGGTCGTTATAATGTGGTTCGATCTCGGTGGGGCGTATGGCGAGTTGTGCGTGGATGCCGCGGAGAATAGCGCGAAGCCTCCACATGCGCTAGGTCTCGCAACAAGCCACGTGCTAAGATGCGCAGATTGACTCTATCTGACGCGGAGGCAACTGAGATTCGTCCTCCGCCACCCGGATTGAGGCAAGTCACTACGCCGCCACGAGGACTTGGAGTGCATTGGGAATTGGGCATTCCACATTGGGGAGAAACCCCAATCATATTTGAACCATGATATTTCATGTAAAACTGTAGTAATAATACAGGAAATCAAAAACTACTGTAATAAAAACTATAATCATAATTTGTGGTTTTACCACATAAAAATGGTAACATGGTTTACTATATTGAAACCAAGTGTGCCGCACAAGCCCTCAAAAGCGAAGCCAAAACGTCTCGATCGCCCCCCGGTGACTGGTCCTAGTATAGGTCATAAACCCCGCCTCCCCATGTTATTCAACGGGACATGAGACCAACTAAAGAATTAAATTACACTTCACATATCTTTTATCCAAAGATAGTTTCTGTCATTTACTGAAGTTTCTATCACGTTGATGTCATTTCAAGTGTTTGTTTTCAAAATAAGTTTGTTTTTAGTTATTTGATGCTATAAAAACGATGCTGTGACATCATGATTGACAGCTGTGATTGACAGGTTCTCTGAGCGAAGTAGTCACTGAAGCACCAACTGACTTTTTTTCGGGATCTTCGGAGGACTGAGGAGATTGGAGCTTTAAATGTAATATCTACATTTCTATAATTCATTATTTCACACCGTCATAAGTCAAAAGTGCAGGGGCGTGTGCTTGCGATTGATTCAGCGAGAGTGAGGGCGGGACCTTGATTTCACAGCTTTACTTCCTGCTCACTACTGCGCAGGTCTGGTCCAGAAATCGCAACTGTGCAGACTCAAGTCCCAAGATGTCAGTGCCATATCGGGACACTGGCGGCTTCAGTTCTCACCAATGGAAAAGAGCGAAGGGGCGTCGTCCATCTTTTTTTACAGTCTATGATTGAAACCATGGTTCATTTTCATAAGGGCATGTTTGTTGGCAAATACCATGGTTTTAAAAACCATGGATCATGGATTTACTTAAGTAAAACTGTAGTGACCATGTTTTTTAGATGGAGTGATAATAATTTTTATTACAATAGTTTTGGCTTACTAGGGATGTCTCGATACCGATACTGGTATCAGAATCGGGTCCGATATCGCTCTCATGTACTTGTACATGTAAAAATCCTCTGATACCAAAACCAGACACCATCTGATGGACGAATGTCATTCCGTAAACATTCAGGACACAAACTAAAATCATGTTATATCCTAGTCTCGTTATTAAACAGCCAAGGCTGCGATTTAATGATTAATATAGTTTAGCACAATAAAAATACAAATGCATGTGAATGTGTTGTACTGACTCTGGCTGCTCAAACCTTTCAGAGCTCCTTGGCCCATACATGGACAACACCATCACGAGCATCGCTCGCTCGAATTGGAGCAGAGCACTAATTCACTTTGAAGCCTGCAGTACATACAGACTATACATGTATTTATTTAAACAGCAGCCAGTGTGGTTTAATAATCACATTGGGTCAGGTAATGGGGAGTACAAGTATGGAAGTATCAGTACTCGTGCTTAAATGTTAGCGGGACATCCCTAATTATTACTATGGTTTTCCTATGAATATCATGGTTAAAATTTGGTTACTATAATAAAACCATAGTTACATTTTGTAAATAATTGTGAGGAAATGCAATTAAAACTATTTCAGAAAATGTCTTCAAAGGGCTCCGTACGTTTGTGCTTCATTTCAGAGGTGATATCTTTAGCGCACCGTGTAGTCGACTATGTAGTATTCCAAATTAGCCACGTCATTTCAGTTAGGATTCTGCCTTTAAAGGTAGATCCCTATGTAGGTAGTTTACTAGGTTTCGGAACAGGACTAATGTGAGAGTATGTCAGACCTCCTGGACTTTCTGCAGCAGAGCGACGATGTTCGTTCGTAGTTTTCGTAGTTTCTCTTCAGACTCTTTCAGCTTAGCCTCTGCTCCGCTGCTCTTCTCCTCCACGGCACGTGCCCGTGACTCAGCCCGAGTCTGGTAGGAGTTACACAAACTCTGCAGCCCAGCCTCATACTGCTGAAAATACTCTTTCTGTAACACACAATGTTGCCGTAATTGTAGTGGTCGACTCAGGAGTGACCAGACAAGCTTATAAATATCTCTGAAGGCATCCACACAATCTGTACTTACGATGGGAAAGGCCACAAGGTCCTCGGCGCTCATAGTGTTCACAGAATCTTTAGGGATTCGGAAATCCGGCGGGAAAAAATACCTTAGCAACGTCCTGTGCGGTACAAAGAGTCAGCATGAATGTCAGAATCTCATTGTAGCAGATGAAACCCCAAAAACACGCAGACATACCTCATCATGGTGACGAGGCCTTCTGTCGTCTCTCTGCTCGGCCCGCTCTGAGTTGTGTCTGGCTCGGCAGCGGTGGGCGGGGTTACTGATCGTGCTGGAACCTGATTGGTGTCTGGGGTTACAGACCGTGCTGGAACCTGATTGGTGTCTGGGGTTACAGATCGTGCTGGAACCTGATTGGTGTCTGGGGTTACAGACCGTGCTGGAACCTGATTGGTGTCTGGGGTTACAGATCGTGCTGGAACCTGATTGGTGTCTGGGGTTACAGATCGTGCTGGAACCTGATTGGTGTCTGGGCTTCGAGACTCCGGAGAGGCGGGACGCATAAGTCGGACGTCTTCACTGCCCTTAAACACCCTAAAAAAGAAACACATTTAAAATGTATCTTATCACGTGACATGTTGTGCATGACACAGCGGAGACTCACAGCATGTGGAGGCTCATGCTACATTCGAAATCCACATACAGCTTACCACACGCCCCATTGAGAGCGAGAACCACTAATCACGACCACAAGGAGGTTACCCCATGTGACTGTACCCTCCCTAGCAACCGGACCAATTTGGTTGCTTAGGAGACCTAACTGGGGTCACTCAGCACACCCTGGATTCGAACTTGCGACTCCAGGGGTGGTAGTCAGCGTCAATTCCCGCTGAGCTACCCAGACCCCCTGTTACTGTCTCTTTAAGAAAACAAGCAGTTCTGTAAAGAGCATCGATAAATGAGTGCATGAGAGGACTCGAATGGCTTTACCTTATCCGTGCAATGCATGATTATATTAATTGTTTGTTTTTTGTTTTTGATGAACAACTGAAAAGAACATTAGTCAATGACAAATGGATTGCGTGGACCTCGTATCTGGACACACACGGAACGAGTCAAACCACCCTCAACACAGTGCTGAACTTCATCGCCAATATACAACACAATCACTGCTGAGTGAAATATGAAGATTTACCAGCCAGTGTCTCATTTTAGATGCATTGTGTGAAATTTGGTTGCAAATGTGAGTGATTTCCTCCCATTTTAGAAGTGGGATTGCATAATAAGTAAAAGACCGTTCTTGGGATTTTAAGAATCGATATCGCTCAAATAAAGGCCACAATGCATCAAACTATTTTAATTTTTTCCCATTCCTAATTTCAACCCACAATCAAAAATGTCAAGTACTTGTTTGGAATAATGGACTTGAATGGACCTAATTAGGAAAAGGTTCCACACCCCGGTATTGGAGCACTCATTACCTTCAGGTAATTTAATGAAAAAGCAGGTCGTGTTGCAATATAGTCGGTGTGTACATACCAGCGGTCTCTCGGAGTATTCATGGGAACGTAGTCAAACTTGACCTTCCAGCGTACACTGTCCTTCCCCAACTCTACCGCAGTAACGCGACCTGTGAACCATTCCCCGTTCACCTTCGCCTCTACCAGAATGCCTTTATCTATAAACACATACAAGTTTTCATATTTCCAAAAGGTTTTCCACTATTCCATGCATCCACCATCATGCTAAACGGAATTCCGGCATTATATGAAATCGACATTACCTTTCTGAGCATTTTTTGCCGCATCCTTCTTTGAATCTTCGTTAGTGCTGTTAGTGACATGCTAAGAGAGAAATACAGATCAATAAACCCATCTGGAGTATTAACGAATCACAGTGTCTCTATGGTAGCGCTGTGTGAGGGTGTTATTGTACCTCTGTGCTGGTCTGTTTAGCTGGTGTTGGGGTTTTTTCCACGACGGCTTTACCTCGACCTTGAACAGACGCCGCCATCCTCGATTTTTTGGGTTGTGGCTCATCCTCTTCTGATGCACTCTCTTCTTCTTCCTCCTCCTCCTCCTCTTCTTCTTCCTCCTCCTCCTCCTCTTCACTCTCTTCTTCCTCCTCAGCAGCTTCCTCTTCCTGGACTTTACCCTTCTTTGCAACGCCTTTCTTGGGGGCTGGAGTTTGTTTGTTTGCAGTCTTGGTGGACGATGGCTAACACAAAATCAAGAAATAATCATTACACATCACTTAAGTTTGAGTTTTGTGAAAAAAGCTGTTTTTTTTTTTTAACTAGGGTGCAAATCAACAAATTCTGTGGTCCGGAATACAGTTTGTAATAGATGAAGTAACGGTATACAGCTCGGCTCCGGCACTTCCGGGTTCTTTTGGAATCACAGAAGAGTGCTATGGGGGCTTTGCTCAAATTGAGCAGAAAATGCCTCAAAAGTGCTGTTTGTGTGCATGAAACACCCCCTTTTTTGAAAGATTATTGGAGATTTGGGCTTTCCATCAGGACCCTTGTGACACTGAGTAAGGCCTTGTTCAGGCTGCCACTAAAAATCAGATTTTTTGCATATCCAGATTGTATCCAGATAAGTTTTTGATAGTCTGAACAGCAACAAAAACACATGAAATCGGAGGAAATCTGATTTTTTTCAGATGCGTCTCAGTCCGGAAACTCTGGCTGCTCAATTTAGATTTCAAATGGTCTTTAGCGTCACTCTAACCGTGACACCGCGATGACATCTGTGTCTCGTTTGGAAGGCTGCATGCTAGGTAGGACGCGTCCTTTGAAGGCTGCAGTATACCGAGTGTCCACCTTTAAACAAGCTTCGTTTAAATGAGACGGCCTTGGTAGGACAAACGGAAACGGAACGTGGTTGCTATGACAACACACCACTATTCATCAAGCGCGAGCGCTTTGAGTGAGAAGTCCCTCTGGAAGGGAATATATGAGGTACATTTTATGAGAGTTATATTGATGTAAATAGAAAAGAAAATAGATTTTACAGGTGTACTTTTAGTCTAATACTTTAATTATAGATATTATATACCCAGCACCCGTCTATTGAGGTACTTCAACTTGTGAATTAACCTTTCTTGCGGTCGAACATCATATTTACGCGCAAATTGGCGTTATTTTTTTTTAGATATTTCCGTTGACGCAAAGAATTGTGGGTTGTGAGTGCCCGTGAAGGATACACCTCATGCATCCTCCAAATTCCCGTGAAGGAAGGTCGCATTCGAAGTGTCCTACTCGCTTTTCTGAAACGAGACAGCCACGATGACGTATACAGCCGATACATGCGACCTCCGGAGAACGCAGCCTTCCAAACGAGACACAGCTGATGTCAAAAATTGGTGACTGCAGCACGGGACATCACAACAGTTACACGTGTCTTATTACGCTGAAATTTTACTGAATGTAGACCAGAAATGCATAGTTTATGTGCTTGTATTTTATTATTTCGACTGTGAGTGAGATCACTTACTGTGGCAGCACGGCTCTGCGTGGCACTTCTGCGAGCTGGTGCTTTTGAGGGCGGAGTTGGGGGCGGGGCTACATGTTTGGGAGCAGGTTTTGTTGGCTTTGCTGCAGGAGCGGGTGTTGGCTTAGCTTTGGGTGGTGGGTGAGGAGCTGGTGGGGTCCGGGTAGGCCGTGTTGGTGGCGTTGGTTTAGGGGGTGGGGTTTTTGTTACCGGTGGTTGACTGACAGCTTTCCTGACCGCTGTGGGGAGAGGAGGTGAGCGTGGGCGGGGCGCCGCTCGCTGGGATGAGCGGGTCGGCTATAAGGGGGCGATAAATCGGTCAAAAAACATCACAGACAAAAATACAAAATACAATCTCACATCAAATCAAGTCATATTTATATCTAAAATGAAAAGGAAGAAATTGCAATCTGCATGAAGTAAATTAAGCCTATTTTTAGGACAATTAAGATTTTTTTTTTTAAGCATATTTCCCCCCAAATTCTTTTTCTTTTCTTTTAATTTTGGGGTTAAATATATCATGGACATGTTCTCATAAGATTCCCCACAAAATACACAGACACCCAAAGTACCGGAGGTGTGCGCTCTTCTGTAGGTTTTGCACTGACCGCTAGAGGGAGCTGTTTTATATCAGCAGCAGATTTCACGGTTGTTGTTTTCTAAATGAGGAGAAGTTAAAGATTAATAACTACAAAAACAGACACTTTGAACAGAGCTGAGATGATGGACAGATGAGCACCTGCAGAGCCTCTAGTTTTTCCTGCTGTTGCCGGATCTTCTCAGACAAATCTTTCTGTTTGTCCTCTGTTGTTTTGAAATCTTTTTTCAACATGCCAATGGGCAAATTCTGCTTCTGCTCTGCGGCATCACACCTAACACATAGAAAAACACAATGAGAAACCACGAAACCAAATCTTTAAAATCACACTTGGACAGTGTCTGGTGTCTAGTTTCACAACCTGTCCTGAGTTCCGTCTGGATTCATGAGACACACCCAACTGTCTGGGTAACGTTTGTCCACGGCGTCCATCTGAAACGGCAACGTCCGCCACTTCAAACACTTATCTACAGCAACAGAAAGAAAGAAATTCGATTTTTCATTTTTCTGCAGAAGTCGTCGTTATGATGCCAATGTTTTGTGGGTTGTTTTTGCAGTTGTTTTTTAGCATGTTGCTATGTGGTTTCTTGGGATTTCTGGGTGGTTGCTAGGGGTCGATCGATAACTAATGTGGTGGAAAATGCTGATAAACCGATTAATCGTCCGAAAGTTTTTAAAATCGATTAATAGAATGTAAAAAATAAAAAACCTTATTCTTTCCTTACTTTGACAGGCACAGACATAGAAGCAACAATAAATAAATACAAATTCTAGATGCAGATTGTGCAACCAAAATATCAATAATAACAAGAAAACATTAAATACGATTTGGTGCATATTGCAGGCCTTATCACTGTAAACAAGCCCCAAATTCACAGAGGACTCTTATTTTGGAATGATGGAGACTTGGCTCTGTTACAATGCTCTATTTTGAAGTATTTACCAAATTAAGCTTTTTAAAGCATTTATTCAGTTTTTTTAAATAATTTTGCACAATGCATGTGCTGATGGGGCATGTTTCCATATAATTTCTCTTTGCATGTACTCAATTAAATTTAGAATTTATTTTTCCTAAAAAGGGGGGGGGGATTTCCTCCGCTTTTTCTCCCCAAATTGGAATGCCCAATTCCCATTGCGCTCTAGGTCCTCATGGTGGCGTAGTGACTCGCCTCAATCAGAGTGGCGGAGGATGAATCTCAGTTGCCTCCGTGTCTGAGACCGTCAATCTGGCATCTTATCACGTGGCTTGTTGAGCGCGTTACCACGGAGACCTAGCGCAGCGCGTGTGGAGGCTTCACGCTATTCTCGGCTGCATCCACGCACAACTCATCACGCACCCCACCAAGAGCGAACCACATTATAGCGACCACGAGGAGGTTACCCCAATGTGACTATACCCTCCCTAGCAACCGGGCCAATTTGGTTGCTTAGGAGACCTGGCTGGAGTCACTCAGCACGCCCTGGATTCAAACATGTGACTCCAGGTGTGGTAGTCAGCGTCTTTACTTGCTGAGATACCCAGACCCCCTAAATTTAGAACTCTTGAATATCTAATGATGAACAAATATGCATTGAAGTGAGGATAAAAATATGGATGAATATTGTCAATGATGAAAAATTAAGATGCAGCAAATCTCAACAAGGTGCCAGTGATTGTTTTTATTTCACCTATATATATATATAAACGTTGAGGGATAATATTTAGAGCAGTTCAAATTTACGTTAATGCATGCGATTAATTTAATATTGCAATAATTTTGACATTCTAGTCTCAAGATATAGCTTGGGTTTTTCCTTCAATTTAAGAACACGGTATTAACAAGTTGCACAATTTCAGGTGTCATTCTTGTCCATATTTCAAACGCGTTTGGGACGAAGAAAGAGAGTGGTTTGGAAAGGGGTTTGTTCAAAACCTTTAAACATGTTAAACGAAATTGGTGTGAAGTGTTGAGTCAATGTTTATGTTCGTACCACACTGGATGGTGACTGGTATCTCCATGGCTCTCCGTCGGCGAAACCGAAGTTCATTGGATGGGACGGAGTTCCAGTTGGCCGACAAATAGCCAAATTCATCCCAGAATTTCACTATACCTTTCTGAGCTGTTGAAGGAAATGTTCACTTCATGTTATAAGGTTTTTTTATTCACATCACCGACTTCTCATCTCATGAAAACTGAAAACCGATGTTGAATGACAGGCATATACAAAACTTTAAAAAGAAAAACTATTTCAAAGGAATAATTCCCAATGGAAATGGAGATGTTTGCCCATTTGGGACGCACAAACAAACAAATAAGTGAGATGACCAAAAACATAGACAAACACTGACCTATACTGATGTCCTTCCAGTATTGTGCGAGATACTCTCCCATGGCTCTAAGTAAATGTCTGTATTCTTTAGCATCTGCAAAGTCCTGCTTGTTGTGTGTTGGTTCCAATACTAGATAGGGAACATCCACCACTCCTACAACACCGCCACACGCCCTGATGAACACACATACAGTGGGCATCCACATTACAGCTGTATTCTGGCACATGTCAATTATTATAATTTATTTTTTTCTCCCCAACTTGGAATGCCCAATTCCCAATATGCTCCAAGTCCTCATGGTGGCGTAGTGACTCGCCTCAATCTGGGTGGCGGAGGACGAATCTCAGTTGCCTCCACGTCTGAGACCGTCAATCCGCGCAGCTTATCACGTAGCTTGTTGAGCGCGTTACCGCGGAGACCTAGCGCGTATGGCGGCTTCACGCTATTCTCTGCGGCACCCACGACAACTCACCATGCACCCCACTGAGAGCGAACCATATTATAGCGACCATGAGGAGGTTACCCCATGTGGCTCCACCCTCCCTAGCAACCGGGCCAATTTGGTTGCTTAGGAAGCCTGACTGTAGTCACTCTGCACGCCCTGGATTCGAACTTGCGACTCCAGGTGTGGTAGTCAGCGTCTGTACTCGCTGAGCTACCCAGGCCCCACATGTCAGTATTGCTAATGCTGATGTTACATGTTACAGTTTAAGTGATGCCGTCAGTGTGTGTGTGTGTGTGTGTGTGTGTGTGTGTGTGTGTGTCCTCGCTTACATTCCTCCCTCCAGCTGTGGTCCCGTTTTCTCGTACATCTTAATAAGACGGCTGCAGTTGTAGACGAACATTCCGTCCTGGTCTCGTCTTTCGATGTTCACGCCAAAGATAAAGTTTAAGTCCTTGGGCTCCTTCAAAGCTCTGATATCAGAGAAACAGTCAGGGATTTTAGGCTCAAGATAATATGAAATACCCCAACTAAGACACTAAAAAACAATATCAGACATCGAACTCGAAGGCTTTTAAATTCAAACACTGAATATTGTGTTGTTACTTTTGTTTTGACGCATGGATGGCTTGTTTTCTGGTAGCTTCGGCACGCAACATCACAGCCGAATCTTGTGCTTTTCTCAGCGCAGCCTGAAATCATCCATCGAGAGAAAGCCATTAATTGGTGAGGTTATCATGGCTACATGCAAATTTATCCAACTGGTTAAAATGTTGATAATGCCCTGAATTTCACACAACACAGGGTTTGGAGTGTGTGTTTGTGGGGTCTTACCCTGGCCTCTTTGGATAAATCATCACCAAGCTTTAACTCCAGAGCACGAGCTTTACTTTCGGACTCTCTCGCTTTCTCCTCAGCTGAGATGAAGTCACGGAAACACACAAAAACAGAAACAAAGAAACAAATGTCAGGAATTCTCCCTTCACTTAGAATCCAGTCTGTAATAAGCTACGTTTTCTTTCTCTGTTAAAATCTCAATCGAGTAGAGGGTAACTAAATATCAGTGCTACATTTGTGCAAACCTGCGGTTCTGTATTTGCATAGATTGAAAGTAGAAATGGTTTGATAAAGGAAATGTCATCAGAACCCACAAATCCAGTCAAACAGAGGCCAACTTCAGTTTAGTCGGTTTACGTGGGCTGGTGTTAAACTCACCGAGTTTCGCGAGGTGATCCGCCTTCTTGACCTCCTGCTCTGCGCGGGTTTTAAAGCGTGTTGATGTGTATTTGTACATCCTGAAAGTCAAACAAACAGGTTGTGTTGCTAAGATGAGTGTGTATATTTGTGTTATGTGTCCTTATGTTTTAGATTTGGTTTTTTTAAGGTAGGTGATTTATAATGCGTATACCTAGGATTATATAGGCAGCAGGACAATCTCTTGGTTCTGACTTTGTGACCCTGAATAAAGATCCTCATTCTGGGGTCAATGTACAGGACAGCAGCATACGCACGGAAGGACCTCCTCTCCGGCTTCCTGTTTACAACACAAACACATCAACATCACCAAACACAATCCACGTCAAAATAGTCACTTCAGCTAAATGGTCTGCACTTATATAGCGTCTTTTTAACCTGAACGGTATTCAAAGTGCTTTACACGGTGACTCATTCACCCATTCACACACACCAATGGCGGCAGAGCTGCTATGCAAGGTGCTAGCCTGCCATTGGGGGCAACTTGGGGTTCAGTGTCTTGCCCAAGGACACTTCGGCATGTGGAGTCATGTGCGCCGGGATTCAAACCACAAACCCTGTGATTAGTGGACAACCCGCTCTACCAACTGAGCCACAGCCGCCCCAAGGACTCCTGTAACAGGACTTACACTCCCTCTACAGGTGTCCCGGCCATCAGAATATCCTGGTGATCCGTTTCCACATCCAACTCGGGCTCTCTGTTATCCATTAGCTTCAGATTGTAAACTACAACAAGAGTGCCTAAACACATACATACTCAGATTTAACATCATGAGAAGAATTTATGAAATGGTTAACCAGATTTATGACACACAGTCGGAGTTTGGCAACTAACCACTGGGTCCCTCGATCTTCTTGAACTGCCGAAACAGCTGCTCTTCATTCTTAAAGGGAGAGTATTTAAAGATCAGTTCAGTCTCAGTCGCGTATTTCTCAGAGTCTTGAGTCAGAGGCTGCTGGGTCTTCGCATCCCAACTCGGCAACGGAACAATCACCTACAATTGTGTAAGAATGGAAAAAATTTAATATTTAGAAATGCTGCACTACTCTCAGAAAGAGTGTCTTGCTGGGTCAAGAAGTAAAGCCAAAAACATGCTTTTCGCAAGTACGAGTACGCAGATTCGAGAGCTTTGCAAAGGCGCGGTGTGGTTGAACACGCATGATCGGCGTTATTGCGTTACTATGGCTGTGACAAACCACAAGGGGCAATAGAGTTGCCCTTAAAAGTCTAAACCATTAAACTGGATGTGTTATTATTCAGGTAAGTTGCTATGAATATACAGACTTTATACTTGCTCAACAATATTCTCTTCACATTTTTGCTCCGCCATGACAGTAGCTGACATGAAAGAGAAAACCCCAGAAAATCGTAGAAGCAGACAGTTCGCACTACTGTCAGCTATAGTGCCCCTTGTGGAGACGTTGAGAACGCAATGCGTAAACGCAACAAAAAACAAACAAATTGAGCTTGCGTAGCTAGAATCTGCATTCGCATACTTGCGTAGAGTATATTTCAGCCTTAACATCTTACCTCGTCCAGACCCTCTTCTTCGTGAAATGTTCGCGACAAAAACAAACACGTTAATTTGTCGTCTTTTTTGGTGAAGAGAATGAAGTCCTTCCCAATACGCATTGAACCCCTAAAAAAAGACAATGACATTTATCTATTAAAAAAAAAAAAACAACTAAAGAATGACTAAAGAACAACAAATAATTCATGAAATAGTTCTTATAGGCTGACGTAAAATTTTTCACAGAAAGTTTTTCGATAAGTTTAAAAATACTTACGATTTTAATCCATTTCCATACTGGCCAATGTGAGTGGACTCTGGGAACCGTTTGCTCGATTTACCGAACTGGATAACGTGCGTGGCTTCACCTATTCAAAACAGTACTACTGTCGTTACTTAGGTTCGAAAACTGCGTTGCGTATATAATCGTGTTGCGTTGTGACATTAAAAAGAATGTATTTTGTGTTATGACGGGTTTCATTTTAGTTGCTTTACTCACTGGGTTCCATTCCAGTGCCATCGTCAAGGAAATAGAGCATAAACCCGCCTCTCAGGTCTGGTCTCTTCTCTGATTGGTCGTAACAGATACATATTAACAATTAACTATGGTAAAATACCTACTGCATGAGGATGTGTTTAGCAATCTTTTATAGTCAATCAATTCAAACTCTTAATTGTATGTGTACAAGTAAAACAAGATTACTATGTTTAACGCCAATGTTGAACTATATTTTTTCAATTATCAGAGGTAGCCATTTTAAACTGTATCCAACCTGTGTAGATGTCTATCCGTGTGGCGTTTGCGTCTCTGTAGACAAGAAATGGAGTGGATGTTCAGTTCATTTTAAGATTGCAAATAATTGTAATGATTCTTCACTGTCATCTGTGTTTATACCTCGAGTTGTCCACGAGTTCAGCCAAAGCTCCAAATAGAAACTCGTGGGTTGTCCTGTTGGCAATAAAATAATCAGTCAAAAATACTTTGTTTGATGGGTGCCAACTTAAAAAATAATACAGATTATGGCAGAGGAATGCAAAGTATGTTCTGATTATTTCATGCAGTTAGCAGACGAGTATTCACATAATTTACACGAAGAGGCGAGCTGTCTTGCGTACAAGAAAAATGCATGCACGAGTTACTGCCACTTTCAATAATAGAGTTATTCCTAACTCTATTAACTGTAAAAAAAACAAATTTTTAACACAGAATTTTGCCTGTGTACCAGTAGTTTTGAGGGGGAAAAATGCTGGTCAATTATTTCCCTTAATATTGTAATTGTGATTATTTAGATGAATAGAATTTACACATAAATACTTATTTTGTGCGGGGCAACTGCATGCAATATTCTTAATGTAGGCAACACCTCTCAATGAAGCAGAGAGCGGTGCTCCTAAGTTACTTGATTTGCATTAAAAACAAAAGTATTGTTCAAATTTTGATTACACACATACAATACCAGGTTTGTCATTACTCATATGCCAATAGACTATTGTAATTTAAACACTTCTGATTTGTCATTGCATGCTTGCACGTTCAACACAGTGTACAAAAACAAAACACATTGTAACGCAACAGGAGTAAACCAAAATGGAAAGCTGTAATTGTAATTTCCATTATTTTTTCGATTAATTGAGCAGCCCTACTCACTACAATCAAGCAATGGTTTTCTCGGTTTAATTCTCAAACACAAGCACGCAAAAAGACAAAATCATGGGTACTTACGAGTTTGTGTGCAGATATTCAAAGGTGAGCTGAGCTCTGTTAAGCGAGCTATAATTTGTGTAGGCCATGGTCTCAAAGAAATAAAATGAACTAAAATGTTTAAAAAAAAAAAATCAGAAGCTGATTGTATTCGCGTCTTTCCTCTACATTCTCCCCATACGGTGAGAATCATGCATGCTTTTCAACACCTATAAAACAAGAAAACACACAAATACTTTAAATGAAGAATGCTGATATTCTACCCGTTTACCAGTCCTTTGGAAAAGACTAAATGGTGCGTTCACATACAAGGTGGCTCAATTACATACAAAGTCAATGCAAAGATGCAAATAGATGCGAATTCGCGACGGGCGGCGCGAATGAAGCAAATGGTGCAACTTGAACATGCGAAATCGCTTCATTCGTGTATTCTGCATGACGCATTGTCGGGGAAGCCTATCAGCATTGAGACTGTCTGGATGTCCCTGATGTAGTGGTGTGTGGGCACCCGGAATTGTATGACACAACGTCCTACATGTACAGAGACCGGACGAAAAAACACATCGCTTGGAGGAAAGTGAGCGAGGAAGTTGGACTACCTGGTAAATTCTGAAAATATGCGCGTCTACTTGATTCCAGCTATTGGTTGTACTTTCCTATAAACCAAATCGTAGAAGCCCCTCCTCCTGTCCTTTTCCGGAAGAGAAGGGGAAATACTCGTGCGAGCAATGCGAGGAGAACATTTTCTTCACGTTGTATGTGAACGCACCATAAGTCAATGTCCACACTACTAAATACTAAATCCATGTTTGCAGATTCCTACCATCAATGTTCACCAAAGTATGCAGTTAAGAAGAGCGTTTTTTGAAAGTCTTGGTTTTTGAAGGAGAAAAATGCTTTTCTAGTGTGGCTGAGAGGCACAAATACAGCAAAATTAATGCGTTAACGAAAACGTATAAGTATGGCTGAGGCCTCAGACTGTGTTCGGAATGGAAAACCAAGTTACTACTCAATGAATACTGTGTAGTTAATACTATCCTTTAAAAATCATAAGTGAAACAGTAGGCAACGAAAAACAGTAGTATGTTACATTGTTGTCACATGACCTCGTTACGTTTCATGCGAGTGTTTTCCAGTTCATATCTTGGAAATAATACGTTATGTTCCATTTTCTAAATTACATTTTCACGGTCACATTACCATCAACACTGCGAAATTCCATGGACAGAGGACCTTTCCTATTCTCTGTTGAACGCATGTGAAACCAGCAAAACACTAATTGCCAAACAGCCTCTTTTTAATGCTGGATTTTAAACTCTGGGAGAGTGAAGTTAAAAAGAAACTCACCACTAAAATTATATCTTTGTTCATTGTAAATATTCAGTGTAGAGGTGTGTGAAGCATCGCCCACACAGAGGTCTCTGCCAAACCAGGTAACTTCCCGTTGGTCAATGTGGTGAAATCGCCTGTCAAAGTTCACAAAATTGAACCCCATGCAAAATCAGCAAGCAGAAATGATTTGCCACTGGAAGTCCATCGTGCGAAATTCACAATCATGCAGATGCCTACTGATAGCTATTTTGCCTGCGGAATTTCACAACGCAAAGGTATACGTGACCGCGCCTTTAACTTTTGTCCACCCAATCAAATAAGTCAAAATAGGTCTTAAAATTTGAGGCCACACTTCCAGTTAATTTGTCTCACTGGAAATGGATGGTCGAGCGTACTGCATTGTGGGATATAGTCTTCCGTGGTGTGTGCTTTGGTTGTAGCTCATTTTGATAAATGTTGTAGCTAGAGTTCGTAATGGCATACTACTTTACTATTTAGGCAATAAAAAGATATGGCAGAACTAGTAAGAGTAGTATGCCATTCTGAATTTAACCATTGCACACCAAGGTATTCCATACATGTTTAACCGGTCCTACTCAACACGCTCGGAGCGGGATTCGAATTGGCGTCTCCGGAAGACGGGTGCGCTAACGAGGAGGCTAAAGGCTACAGACCCTAATATCAGTTGCTAGTGTGCCTCTTGAAGCCAGGGAAGTGAAATTTACACATTGCACCACTGAAAACCAATCCTGCTCGACCCACTCCAAGCGGGATTCGAACCGGGGTCGACAGCGGCGAGGCATGCACGCTAACGAGGAGGCTAATACAGCCACTAGCCTCAGTCGCTAGTGTGCCTCTTGAGGCCAGGGAAGTGAAGTTTACACATTGCACTGCTAACACATACCAGCTGGCTCCCGTTACGCTCACCCCCCTAAACCTCACTCACATCTGGGTCACGGCACCACTGAAAACCAATCCTGCTCGACCCGCTTCAAGCGGGATTCGAACCGGGGTCGACAGCATGGGAGGCAGGCATGCAAACGAGGAGGCTAATACAGCCACTAGCCTCAGTCGCTCGTGTGCCTCTTGAGGCCAGAGGAGTGAGGTTTACACACTGCACAGCTATCTGTTAGCTATCTACCAGCTGGCTACCTTTACAGATGCAGATAAGCGTACTGTAGTGTGCACAGTATACATGAATTAGTAGGAGTAGTATGCAATTCCGAACATAGCCTAAAATACTCACTGAGACTTGAAAACTAAATTATATGACCTCTTGTTACAGAATTACCAAGTCACCTACTTTATTTACACACATTTTGTTTATTTTTTCTTTAAGATTTGTGATATTCTTTCTTCTTTGAAGCAAGTGCATTTGTTGAGCATGCCTCTACATTTCATTAGGCCTATAAAATTATACCAAATGTCCCTCGTCCAGCCAAAATAATGAACCAGACAGGTGAAATGATGCATGGGAAGCCTCTGAAGGACATTAAATGCCTGTCCTTTAAGTGTCTGCACGTGTATTACACCGCAAAAGCATGCATACAAGGCCACCAAATGCTGCCAGGCCCTTCAGATCCATACAACAGCAAAGACAGAGTAGCTGCCAACACTTTGATTCACAAAGCACACTCAAACACAAAGGTTAAAATGCCAAATCTTAACTCCTGACTCAATGCAATGAAGCATTTGTCTAATAACTGCGGCCTGCCCAAAAACAGCCTTTGTACATTTACACAAGCAATACATGTGATTTCAATGATGCAAACCATTTAACCATCCAGTGGCCTCCGTTTTGTGATTTATCCAAAGTTTTCTACCTGTTGCATAGAAAGTTAGGAAGCAAAAGTGGTGTTTCTTCCTTTTTCGTTCATATAAAGTAGATGCAAGGCCGCGAATCGTTCCAGCAGCGCTTTCCCTCCTCGAACAACACACACGAGCGCAGTTCATTAGTGCCCGCCCATCTGACAGCGAACAGCCAATAGCACAGCCCCACCGCTTAATCCTGCGCGTTTGATTCGTTAAAGTGGCCGTCGTTCAACTTAAACCAGGAAGTGCATTTGTTAGCCATTGAAGGAATGTGGGGAGAGAAACGTGCAGCGCGAATTATCACTGAAAAAAGACTTGGCTCGATTGCTTTTAAAAATCAGACATAAGGTAATAGTGATACAGCATTTATGAAATATTAAAATGGGTGACAGCATGAATTCAATCGAGTTTTGTAAGAAACTTTCTGTTTTTCTGATGCATGCATGTATTTGTGTGGTTCTGTACAGTATTTACTGCATTTTCAGTAAATGGGTAACGGTGATGACGACAGTACAAAATGCAAAAAAACAAAAATCTCCCTTTTTATAAGAATATTCTGGGTTCAAAGCAAGTTTAGCTTATTTGTAACATAATGTTGATTTGCCACAAAAATGTATTTCAACTAGTCCCTCCTTAAAAAAAAAAAAAAGTGTTACAGTGAGGCACGTACAATAGAAGTCAATGGGGCCGGTTGTAGCAGCATTTAAATGTAGAAATGTGAAGCTTCTAATTTTATAAAAGCACATACATTAATTCTGCTGATAGAACTAATGCATTATTTGAGCTGCAAAGTGGTTTAATTAATCGATTTTGGGTTTATGGCATTATATTGTATTGGTAACTTTGTAAAGTTGAATATTACTTTACACAGAAAAGGTTAGTAAGCGATTTTATCACACTAAAATAATGTAAACAGTAATTAATTTAACGTTTACAGATTGGCCCCATAGACTTGTAACACCCCCTTATATATATATATATAGAAAAGGAGGGATGAGTGTAAATTAATTTTTATGCTAATCGACATTATGCCACAAACTCGTGATCTGTCATTATCTTAACTTGTTTTGTACCCGGGATATTCAGATGAGCAAACTGCATCTTTTTAAACAGATATTTGTAGTCAAGTATGTAAGCAAATATATTGTTGGTTGGACCAAATTTAAATTAATATATAAATATTAATGGTTGTTTTTGAATACTGTCTGGAAAAGGTAAGTGTGATGTGAGCGAATTAATTAATGAAAAGAATATTTTTTTGCCCAGATAAAAAAAAATGTATTCATTGGATATTAACATATCTCCAAGCTGTCCAATTAAATGTACCAATAATAAAAAAATGCATAGACATCATGAAATGTTGACAAAATGGTGTAATACACTTTATTTCAAGCAATATTTTCAAATTAGGTTAACATTCACAGTGCTGTGAAAAAGTATTTGCCCCTTCCTGATTTCTTTTATGTTTGTGTATTTTCATAATTCTCTGGTAGAGAACAGAATTCGTGTTTCCCTCAATTATTGCAAGTCACCCTGAGGGTAGCAAAGCATCCCCACACCATCACACCACCACGCTTGACTGGAGGTATGATGATCTTTTTGTGGAATTCTGTGTTTGATGTATGCCAGATGTAACGCGGCCCGTCTTCCAAACAGTTCCACTTTCGACTCGGTGCACAGAACATTCTCCCAAAAGCTTTGAGGATCATCAAGGTGTGTTTAGGCAAAATTCATGACGGGCCTTAAATGTTCTTCGGGGTTAGCTGTGGTTTTTGCCTTGCCACGCTTCCATGGATGCCATTTTTGCAGTGTTTTTCTGATAGTGGAGTCATTAACAGTGACCTTTATTGATGCGAGAGAGGCCTGCAGTTCCTTGGATGTTGTCCGTGGCTTTTTTGTGACTTCCTGGACGAGTTGTCGCTGTGCTCTTGGAGGAAGTTTGGAAGGCCAGCCACTTCTGGGACTGTTCACTACCATGCCAAGTTTTCTCCATTTGGAGATAATGGGTCTCGCTGTGGTTCTTTGGAGTCTCAGACCTTTTGAAATAGTTTTGTAAGACTTCCCAGGCTGATGTATTTCAATCACCTTTTTGACCATGGCATTGTGTGCTACAGGGTGAGACCTTCTAGCCAACTTCATGCTGCTAAAAAAAGTTGTATTTAGGTGTTGATTTGATTGAACAGGACTGTCAGTAAACAGATCTGGGTGTGTCTAGTCCAGCTGAACCCCATTATGAATGCAGTTTCATAGATTTGGGCATTTAGTAAATACTTTTTCAAACATCCCGGTTGGTATTGGATAACTTTTTTGCTTCAATAAATAACAATTTAAAATCTGTATTTTATGTTTACTCAGATTGCCTTTGTGTTAGAATTTTTAAAAAGATTTAGTATAAGATATACAAAAAAACAGAAGAAATCAGGATGGGGGCAAATACTTTTTCACAGCAATGCAATAAGATTTATTTTAATTTGGTGACATCAACAAAACACAGCTATCTTTTAACTTACTCTTGGAGTAAAGTTATCTTATAACCATCAATTTGTGGTTATGTTCTTTTGATATTGCTGATGTTAACATTCACAGATGAGAATTATTTCATACATTATAACACAATGTTGCAACCACACATGAAATACAGTCACACACACTCAATCTGGATCCATTCAGAACTGCAGTGGATGCAATCTGCATAACTGGTTGCAATTTCTTTGGACAAGACCGACACGATCTCGGATGCGGATCTTCTGCACGTGTTTCTCAAGGGTTCAGCAATGATTCCTATGAATTAAAAAAAGGTAATTTTGCAACATGTTTTATAAAGTTATCCATGAAATAAAGATGTACTCATTCTCGAGACAAATTGCGAATCAGAGGTTTTAAGTCGTACAGTTGTCATTGGTAAGCTCTAAAGTTTAGACCCTAAAGTACTACCTTTTGAAGGTCATTTCCATGGTAAGAACGAGAGGATTTCGATGAGAAAAAAGTTCCACAGAGACTCATCAGCACGCAGATACCCAGCAGCGCAATACTGACCAGTAACAGGTGATACCTGCACACAGCTTTCTCATCCTAATAAAGCAATACAGAAGTTGAGAGGTTACCCACTGTAGATACTAGTTATCCATGTGTAATGTACATGGGGTGGGAATGGATCACATGTACCGGAGTGAGCATGACCGTCAGGAGAGGATCTGGCGTGAACTCCAGGCTGATGCAGTGTGGAGAATTTTGCTTGTATGATTCTACAGCAACAGCCCTGACAGGTGAAGTACTCATGTCTTCATTGTTGGCAACTAGGCATTCTGGGGGTAGCCTGTAAAATCAAATGTTACATTTTTTTATTTTCATACTTTGTCCAAATGCATGATTTCGTTTCACAGTGGTTCTGTAACTTGTATAACTTGTTTTGTTAATATATTTTCTCCTATGCAGAGACAACTATTAGTAAGCCATTCATAGGTTAATGTCTTTCTGTGGCGCTCTGAAAATTGCTGTGTTTGTTTAGAATGACCTACTTAGACCCGCCCCAACTCAACCAATCGTGTGAGTTAAGGTGGGACTATCTCTTTAACCAACAGCAGATGGCGGACGTATTCAGAAAGCTGTTTTGAGTATATTTGCAATTACCGGTTGGTAGCGCTAGTGGTGCACAAATTACATCAGCTACATTATACATTTCACTACACGTAACCAGTCAGTAATTAGTGATGCAAGTTTCAATCCTTACAAATGTGCATTTTACTTTGGACAGATAGCAAAGTAAAGACCAAAGTATACTTTAGTTTTCTGTGTGCAACTTCATCACGTGCATTGTTCGCATGATGCAAATTTTGTCATCAGGACTGCAAGCATGCCATTTTAATAGACACGCCAACAGTCACATTTTTGCACGTCATCTGCGCATGCATGCATGCATCTGTTGTTGACTGCTAAAACAGTATGACAAGCAGTTGTAGTGCACATCGCGTCCATATGGACAGCAAGTGGAAAAATGAAATATACCTAATGATTCTTAGCAGTTCAATGAGCCATCTGAGCCAATTAAAGGGGTCATGCCACGAGGAATAAAAATGTCCTTGATCTTTTGACGTAAGAGTTCATTGTTCTATAAACAATACAGTAAGTTTCAGAACTCAAATCTTCCTCCTCACTGCAAAAAGAGCATTTGTTGAAACCAAGCTGCCAAAACAACTCGTTCTCCACTTCCTCCATATTGTGATGTCACACTGTGGTAGACATTTGCATTTGACCACCTCTCCAACAACACATCATACTTCAACAACACATAACTACTTCAGTTATAGAGCAGTGGCTTCTTCCTTGCTGAGCAGCCTTTCAGGTTATGTCGATATAGGACTTGTTTTACTGTGGATATAGATACTTGTCTACCTGTTTCCTCCAGCATCTTCACAAGGTCCTTTGCTGTTGTTCTGGGATTGATTTGGACTTTTCGCACCAAACTACATTCATCTCTAAGAGACAGAATGCGTCTCCTTCCTGATCGGTATGATGTCTGCATGGTCACATGGTGTTTATACTTGTGTACTATTGTTTGTGCAGATGAATGTGGTACCTTCAGGCATTTGGAAATTGCTCCCAAGGATGAACCAGCTTGCGGAGGTCCACAATTTTTTTTATGAGGTTTGATTTTCCCATGATGTCAAGCAAAGAGGCACCGAGTTTGAAGATATGCCTTAAAATACATCCACAGGTACACCTCCAATTGACTCCAATTAGCCTATAAGAAGCTAATTGCCAAAAGGCTTGACATCATTTTCTGAAATGTTCTAAGCTGCTCGAAGACAGTTATCTTGGTGTATGTGAACTTCTGACCCACTGGAATTGTGATATAGTAAATTAAAAGTGAAACAATCGGTCTGTAAACAATTGTTGGGAAAAGGGCAACGCGGCATCCGAGACAATTACAGGCCAAAGTATACTACTTCTTTCCGCGTGCCGCTACATCTCGTGCACAGTGCGCATGATGCATAATTTCGACATCAGCACAGTACCTATAGACTGTTTGCATGCAGCCCAGTTGTTCTAGACATGGAAACAGTGTGCATATTAGTGTGTCATCAGAGCATGCACATGCAGTTGTCTGTGCTAAATGAAAATCACAAAGCAGTTGTAGTGTGCATGCATCGATCGCATCCTTAATAGGAGCTTGCGGTCGAGAGTATATTTGAAGGCTGAGCACTATAGCCAACCTTTCGGTGACAAAATGAGTTGTTGGATCAATACAATCGGTTGGACAGATTCATTACAAAGAATCGCACCAACTGAGCGATTTGATCACGAACTGGACAACACGTTATGCTGTATGTTTTTTGGGTGGAGTTAGTGAGGACAACATCAAAGAAACTTCTGTTGACTACTGTATCTACTATTATATATTATTATCAACGACAAAACACTCTTCCTCCATAGAGGTGCAGGAAACGCTGGGTTTGAGTAGGAGTACAGGTTTCTCACGGAGTTTGAGGGAGTACATTGGTGAGGGCAGTGAGCTGAAGACAGGTCAGCGTTGGTCGTGTCCGTGTCCCAGCAGGAGTTTGGGTATTTAAGGTATTTGGTGCAGTCATCCCTTTAAAGTTTGAGTTCAGAACATCAGTGTGCAGGAGTAGAGATATGTTCACAGATGTTTTCGCCGCGGCTCCTGTAATATGGAAGAATGTGTCAGAATTGAAGGAGAAAGCGCTATCAGGACACCAACCTAAACAATATAACTGATATATAACTTGTACACAAAAACCTTTCATGCCCAGCTGGCCGCCCAACATTGTGGCACTAATGATGCTATCAGTTGGGACGTCCCCTATAAGCACCAGTGGTACTAGTAAGGAAACATGAGTGGTTCTCGTGGAAACATTTGCTGCAGTCCTGTCTACATGCTCCACCATTCGAGGAGAGTCTTCCTCAAGCTGTGCATCTGTATCATTCAGATGTGTGCAGAACTTGAAACCAGCAATAGAACCCAGAACCTGGTTCCAGTCCTAAAAACAAGCACACAAATAACTAGTTAGTCTGTAAACAAAGTGCACTTTTTATAGAAGTATCAGATCATTAGAGCGTTGAACATCATACTCACTAAGCTTATGTCAGGGTTCTTGATGTTGTGATACTGGGAGTAAAGTCCAACACAGACGAAGGTTATGGAGAGAATGAGCAGACACAGGAAGAACACAACCACTGGAGGGTGTCGAGACAGCTGAAGTCGTAGGTTTGACAGAGGCCTCCACTGACCCATAATGAACCAGGTGTGATGCACCACCTGTGAGGTGTAAACCATCCATATTACGGTACGTTCAATTCCTCCTGGGAAGTTTGAACTTATGAGGTCGTAAATCGTAAATATGAAGTGATTTTTGTCAGAAAGAACGGACTCGTTTTGCATTTCATTTTACTTTCTCTATTTTTCACTTACTAGGTTGCTAATTATAAGTATATAAACTATATAGTTTACATGTAATGTGAAACATTCTGTTATATACAAATACAGAAGTAGTTTGAGGGTGAAGGGAGACCGACTCGTTTGCATAATTCACAGTGCATCATGGGAGTTGGTGGTCACTTCCGGGCATGTCTGGTGGGCTTTCTTGCCCGCAGTCCTCTGATTGGTGGATCTCTCTTCAGGATTATGGGTAGTGTAGTTGCTCACAAGGAACTCCATATTAACACGATTAAATAATGACGTTTAAATAACACAGACTAGTGGTTCAACGGATGCATATGCTATCTATGAACAACCCCAGAGCTCACAGTAAGTCTTTCTTTAAAGGTCTGTAAGTTATCGTAAAAATAAATTTAAGTTAACAAATAATGGGATTTTTACTTCAATAACCAGATTGTTGGGATCTATACTTCATGGCTATGTTGGGAATGAAATACTAGCCTACTTTAAAAATAAGCCTATATTCGCAATTGCATACATTGTATTATTCGTACTATTGTTGCAGTATATAGTACATATGGGCTACTCAGCCAAATGTGATGAACCGGAAGTAAATAAGCCAACATTTTAACACCCCTTTCAACAATTCAACAAATGCATTTCTGTACTAAGAGTCAGTTAATGTATCATCGATATTTTAAATCTAGTATCAGATCTATATTTGCTTTGACATATGGAATGTATTCTTTAATCTTGGTTTGATCATATCTTAAAGTTTAAATGGCAGCTTACCTCTAATGACGTGCATTTAACCAGCGCGTAGACATGTTAAACTGACTAGCTTGAAATGTTAGAGATGTCATATACGTAAATAAAAGTAACAACTGTTGCTAAATTGAAAAACTTGCTAAGGCGACGCAAGCAACTTCCCCACACGTGGACGTTCCGTCAGGGCAGATTACAAAATAAAAGTCCCACTAAGGAGAATTTCACATCATGAGCAGAAATCTACATGAAATAAAATAAACAGTGATCATACCTTTGTGCATCAATATAAGAGGACATAAATAAACAAACATCAAAAAACTGCCATAATAATATTATACATTAAATATTATTTTCCACTTTCAATTAGTTCATTTTTAAACCAACATCAGTCGTGATTATAACTACAAATATTCATTCGTTTGCAGGATTTTAACCCTTTAAATGGCAGTTTCACACACATTAAATACTGTCAATATACTAAATGCTAAGGGGAATTTTTCTTTAAGGGGGATCACAGTCTGGGATATGTCAATGATTAGCGTTATAATTTTTTCCTGCAGTGTCAGATTAAAAAAAAAAAGTGACTAGCACTCAGTACCTCAAAAAACTGCCATAAAAATATTATATATTAATATAATTTTCCACTTTCACTGACTTCATCAGTCCTGAACATAACTACCAATTATTCATTCATTTTCATAATTTTAGACCTTTACATTTGCATCATTTATTCGATTGGCTACAGTGCTCTATAATACAGCAAACAGAGAATAGGGAAAAATAATGTATTTGCTCTATAGGCTAAACATGACAGAAATTGCGCCATCTGGTGGAAAATATTAAAAATGTTTTAATTTTAAACCAGGGCTCCGGAATGACCCGCGACCCTGTACACAGGATAAGCGGTTGACGATGGATGGATGGATGGATGGCTCCGGAATGAAAGCATAATATCATAGAATTTATTATTTAATGGCACTGGGATCATATATTGCCGTTTTAATGGGGACAGATTTTGTCCTGAAGGTCTTGAGTGTAACTAGTTTGTGTACACGGTGTATTATAGATGTATATAAGGAACTGAGGTTGAAATATAAAAATTCTCCCCAAACACATATTTGGCAAAAATGTATACCGTTGGCAATAACGCAGCCAAAATAATAATAATAAAAAAAACGACGAAAAAGGTCGCACAAGTGTTAATGAACCATTTGAGTCACTAGTAATTCCTCCAAAATGTGTGTATATATATATATATATATATATATATATATATATATATATATATATATATATGAGTCTAAATAACTGAACTGGAACGCAGCATTGATAGTTGAAAAGCACATTTGTTTGTTATTAAAATTATTATTGAATAAAATGTATCCGGGTTGTTTCCATACAATATGAATCATTTCAACTATTTTGTAAGTGTTTAGAGAGCTTTTATTTTGTAAAGCGGAAGTGAAGTTCACTGTTTCCTTCAGCAGTCTTGATCACGCCGGCTGTTTGAATGATCTCATCTCAGGAATAAAATCATATTCGGTGACTGAAATTGGATAAAGGTGACCAGACGGTGAGACTTTGTTCATACAGACTTATCGGTCCATCTTTTATATAAAATCAGTACGATGAACTGAATGCGTTTAAAGGATTCTGTTGTGGCTTTAGCAAGATGATAACCGGCTAGCTAATTCAGTTCCGTTTGTATTGTTTACGAAACTGCTGCTTAATTTGAACATTCTCTGCTCTATATTTAGACTTTAATGTGGTTTATGCTTTTACTCTGTTTTCTAATAAAACACGATAGACAAGAGACAATGCTGGGCACGGCCAGTGTTGGGAGGGTTACATTTCAAATGTAATCCACTACAGATTACCGAATACATACTGTAAAATTTAATTTGTAACGTATTCCGTTAGATTACCCAAGGTCACGTATTCTAAATACTTTAGTAATTTTTGTTTACTATAATTATGTTCTCACAATACAACTACTGTGTATATGTTTTATTTTTATTGTATGTGTATCCTATATTGTGTGTATTATTTACTGTACATTGTATATTATTGTTGTGTAATTATGTGTACATTTGATATGTAAATTGTGTTGTGTAAATATATGTTGGTTATTGTAAATTGGTATATGTCTAGTCTCTGTCATGACTGCTGTGTTACTCGGAACTGTACACAAGGCTTTCACCCACTTTTGCTCTTGTGTATATGGTCTTGTGACAATAAAGTGATTTGAGTGTTTTGATTTAAAAAGTCTGCCAGTACAGCAAGACAAAATACACATGTTAAAAATACATTCTCTGAAATACCTAATTATCTTATACAGTGTTGCTTCTAAAACAAGATACATCAAATTGATCTTGTTATAAGGATTCTTTGATATGATTTTTGCCCTTATGTCAAAGGTCTTTCTAGAAAAAAGAAATTATGATCCAACATGAATTTTCTTGATTAAAAAAAATATGATCGTGTCTGGTAACGTGCATGTAAAATGACTAGAATTAGCATTTTAGCTTAGCGTAAAGCTAACAATTTACACAAGCTTTATTTCTATTTCTTCTGCTCCAAACTTACTTAAAACATACTTTTCTGTCTGCTCGTATGAATGTAACACATCATCAGAAAGTGTTTCACCGCTGTTCAAATGCACTTTTGATCATTTTCATGAATAAATGTTTTCCATCTGAAATGACTAAATATTAAATGAATAAAATGCAAAGAAATCTCTTCAGTAATCAAACTACTTATTGAATGTAACCGTATTCTAATTACCAATTATTTAAATTGTAACTAGTGGAATACAGTTACTTATATTTTGTATTTTAAATACGTAATCCTGTTACATGTATTCCGTTACTCCCCAAACCTGTGTACTGCTACAGAGTGCACACCAATCAGAAAGATTTAAAAAATGTATTGAGGTTTTACTAGTCTGAGAGACTCATGGATTACTTTAACATTACGTAACTTGATTTTTAGTCAGGTCTTGTTAGATTGGGAAAAGTCATGAAGCATTAACCTGATATTTAATGAAGTTTGGAGTCTCTCAGACCCCAAAAAACTGAAAAACACCTTATTCTTTGCCACTTTTTCCCCCCTAAATGACATCACACCTTTAATTGTAGTGTGTTACAACAGCTGCAGTAAAGCCAGGGCTTTTGATATGGTTTTATGATCAAGCAGATCTCTGTGTCATATTTCAGCCATGTCCTCCGACGCTGTGAAGAAGAGAAAGCCCAAGGTGATCCGAAATGAAGGAGGAACTCCAGAGACCAAACGGAGTCGAGGAGAAGGCGATCAGGTGAGTTGTTGTGATGTCAGAAACATTTCTGAATTACACTGAAGTTTTCAAACAGCTTGTGTTAGTGTTAATTTCAATAGAACGTTCCACTAACTCTCTAATTTTTGCATCCAGAGTGCAGTCAGTTCACATGTCAAGCTCAGGAAGGTCAGGTTGAGGCAGGTTCAGGTATATGCCAACATGCTCCACTAAGATCTGCTACCATGAGCTGTGTTCAGATAAGTGATGTAATGAGTTCCAGTGAACACATATGTTGATGAGAGACTCATGTGGCGTGTGTATGTAGGTCAACTTTCCAGCTGGACCTCATCTTATCGGACAGAGGAAGCTGTTTGCAGGAAAGATTCAGGTTCCAATGACATTTCTGTCTTGCTCTATCTATCCGTATCTCTCTTTCAGCTTCAAACACCCCACAAATTCTCTGTTGCACATATGGGTGAAAGGACAATGTTGCACATTCTTGGTGCATAATACTCTCAATGAAGTCTGGGCCATATTTCACCTCCAAAAACAAAATAAAAATATGAAATTAGTGTTGCATAGTGAAAAGGACATTTTTATTGTCAAATTTAAATATGTTGCATTGTGACATTATTTTAATGACAATTAAGCACATTTTCCCCAAGTTCTCATCCTGTTATGCTGGGAAAACATGATTTTCAGTATGATACAGACACATTCATTTGAATTTATTTACAGATTATTTATTATTTAATGAAAATAAAGTATTCAATAATAAATTCAGTACAACAAATTCTACCATGATGTACTCCTGATGTACTCATGATGTACCCCTGATGTACTCATGATGTACCCCTGATGTACTCATGATGTACCCCTGATGTACTCCTGATGTACCCATGATGTACTCATGATGTACCCCTGATGTACCCCTGATGTACCCATGATGTACTCCTGATGTACCCATGATGTACTCATGATGTACCCCTGATGTACTCCTGATGTACCCATGATGTACTCCTGATGTTCCCATGATGTACTCATGATGTACCCCTGATGTACTCCTGATGTACCCCTGATGTACTCCTGATGTACCCATGATGTACTCCTGATGTTCCCATGATGTACTCATGATGTACCCCTGATGTACTCATGATGTACTCCTGATGTACTCCTGATGTACCCTGATGTACTCCTGATGTACCCATGATGTACTCCTGATGTTCCCATGATGTACTCATGATGTACCCCTGATGTACTCATGATGTACTCATAATGTACCCATGATGTACACCTGATGTACCCATGAAGTACTCCTGATGTACCCATGAAGTACCCATGATGTACCCATGATGTACTTCTGATGTTCCCATGATGTACTCATGATGTACTCATGATGTACCCATGATGTACTCGTAATGTACCCATGATGTACTCATGATGTACCCCTGATGTACCCCTGATGTACCCCTGATGTACCCATGATGTACCCATGATGTACCCATGATGTACTCATGATGTACTTCTGATGTACCCATGATGTACTCCTGATGTACCCATGATGTACTTCTGATGTTCCCATGACGTACCCCTGATGTACCCCTGATGTACCCATGATGTACTCATGATGTACCCATGATATACCCATGATATACCCCTGATGTACCCATGATATACCCATGATGTACTCATGATGTACCCATGATGTATTGTACTACAAATGTACTCTAAAATGTTTTCGTAATACCAACTTTTCATTACAGTACTGAGAATTTGGGTCGGAAATGTGATGAAAATAATGCAACATAATCTAAAGGGTCTTAAAAGCATTTTCATTGAGCAAAATATAAGATCTTGTTTCCTTTGATTTTGGGGTGAAATGTGACTGGAACATGCTTTTGACAGATTTCGTGAGGTTTTATAAGCTCATCCCATTAGAAAGTAAGCAGTCGATGTGTGTTATCTCACAGGTCACGTTTATCTGGCAGGCAGGGTGTGTGTTGCTGTCTTGTCACTCTGTTCAGTGCATGTGTGTTTGTTCTCTCAGGATGTGCGTGTGTATAATGAGGAGGTGGAGCTGGAGGGTAGAGAGCCGCAGCAGGATTATATGCTTTATAAAGACACGTGTGCCGCTCTGGCCAAATTGATGGCTGAAATCCAGGAGCTGAAATCCTCCGGTGCAAAAGACGGGGTGAGTGTCATATTTGCTGTGCCTTTAAGGATAATGAAATAAATAGTGAGTGGAATGAAGCTGACCTTTGACCTGCGTTATGTTTTCTAGAGTGTAGAGATCGAGGAGAGACGCAGACAGAGCAGTGTTCATTTCATTACGCTGAAGAAACTGAACCGACTGGCGCACATGAGGCTGAAGAAAGGGCGGGATCAGACACATGAGGTAAATACACATGTGAAAACGCTCTCTATTTGTGCTTTAATGGCATGACTATAGAGTACATTCATATTGCCAAAAATATTTCTCTCTTTCTCTCTGTCCACAGGCGAAACAGCGAGTGGATGTTCTTCATCTGCAGCTTCAGAATCTACTCTATGAGGTCATGCATCTGCAGAAAGAGATTGGCAAATGTCTTGAGTTCAAGTGAGTGACAGGGAGGAGCTTGTAAACATAGAACATTAAACATCTTGGTTATGGAGCAGATGTTAAAGTGTGTGTGTGTGTGTCAGGTCTCAGCATGAGGAGATTGAGCTGGTCAGTGAGGAGGAGTTTTTCCAGGAGGCTCCAGCTGAGATCTCACGCCCTCAAGTCACCCGGGATGACCAGCACCAGCTCACACTCGCCCGCCTGGACTGGGAGCTGGAGCAGAGGAAGAGGTAATGCACCCACCAGTGTGTGGTGTAACCAACTTGAATAGTGATACTTTTAACTACATTTTTCAGTCGTGTCTGTAGCTCACATTGTATTGTACTCTCTTAGGGTACGTTTACATGACAACGATGTACTAAAACTGAAAAGTTTACTTTTGCATTTTTTAAAAGTTTTGCATACAGTTTATAACGTTATCAAAACAATCCCCATTCACACGGATCCACGAAAGCAACTAAAAACGCTGTATTATGCATGCTAGGCCAGTAGTTGGCGATATCACTTTGAGAAACACTACGTGCTTTCACACATTAGCATTCTTCCACACAGCGGTGAATACAAACAATGAAGATGTCTGGACAGACGATGAGGTTGCTTTATTATTACAAGTGACCCTGGACTATAAAGCACGCCACCTTTTTAAGGACTCCAACTGGTAATCTCATGTTGGTCTGTTCGCCCTGGATGTAAAGACGAAGTTTGCGAAGTTCATACCTATAGACTGGTTTACACGATGATAGAGACGATAACGGCATCGTTTTCATAAACTAGCACATTGAAACCTGTTTTCAGAAGTTTTCATTTTCAGGCCCCAAAACGCCGTTGTCGTGTATACGAACAGCCAAAATGCATTAAAAGTTTTTAAGTTGAAAACGTTGTCGTGTAAATGGTCCCTAAGACCTAGAATGATTCATGTCTGATTCATTTTAGTGAATCTAATCAAATGCAATCTCTTGGACCTTTAATGAATGATCTGATTCAAGTCTGATTCATTTTAGCGAATCTAATCAAATACAATCTCTTGGACCTTTAATGAATGATCTGATTCAAATCTGATTCCTTTTAGCGAATCTAATCTAATACAATCTCTTGGACCTTTAATGAATGATCTGATTCAAATCTGATTCGTTTTAGTGAATCTAATCAAATGCAATCTCTTGGACCTTTAATGAATGATCTGATTCAAGTCTGATTCGTTTTAGTGAATCTAATCAAATGCAATCTCTTGGACCTAGACTGATTCAAATTTGAATCAAGACTGATTCATTTTTAGGAATCTAGTCAGAGACACGTTTAGACCTTGAATGATTCAAATCTGATTCACTTTAGCAAATACCCTCTCTTAGACTTAGAAATAGAATGAATCAAATTCGAATGAATCAGATTCAAGTCTGATTCATTTTAGTGATTGTTCATTTGAATGAATTTACTACACAAACTGATTCATTTGAATCATCACATAATGGTTTCCCAAAAGTCTTTGTGTGGCATTTTTTGAGGTGTGGCGGTTATGTTTGATAAATGTTTTTAATTGTGTATATTGTATTTTGTGTAAGTTTAAGTTTGATGCTGTCACACTAATTGAAATTCTCATTGTTTTCATGGTGAATAATATATATATATTAATATATACATTTATGCAATGTGATATAATTTAATATTATTATTAATAAATGATAATTGCTTCATGGATCTTGACCAGAAGTGCTAAGATTAGCAATTTTATATGATTCTGTTGTTCTAATGATGTCGTTCAGATTGGCGGAGCAGTACAAGACGTCTCTGGCCAGTAAGGAGAAGATCCAGAAAGCCATTGAGCAAAAAAAAGAGTACCTGAGCAGCCTTCAGCCTGGGCTGCAGAACATCATGCAGGTAAAACCTTAGTCGTTCACAGCATAAAGAGTAAAGTGGCCAAACATGTTCTTTTTGTTTATGCGACTTTTTAGGGGCATATTGAAAAACAATATCTGACATACAGTATATCAGAAATCATTTAGAGAATTGTTTCCATTTTGGTGAGCAATCGATCTGAGACCACTAAAACTGACAGAATACATCCATCTCTCTTTCTCTCAGGCGTCTGTCCCAGTGCAGGAGTATCTGTCAATGCCGTTTGAGCGCACGCAGAAGCAGGCAGATGTGGCCCGTCACCTGCCTCCCCCACTGTATGTGCTGTTGGTCCAGGCGGGTGCTTACGGACAGGCCTGCGGTAAGACATTTAAAGAGACGGTTCACCCAAAAATTAAAACTCTGTCATTATTTACTCACACTTGGTTTGTTCCAAACCTGTATGATGTTTTTCTACCGCGGAACACAAAAGGAGATGTCCGGCAGAATGTTAGTCTCAGTCACCATTCACTTTCATTGCATTGTTTATTCCATACAATAAAAGTAAAAGGTGAACTACCCCTTAAAGAACGTTTCTGATAAATCCTATAACATGAATGTGACTGTGTGTTATAGACAAAAATCTGTCTGTGAGCGTCAGTGGAGACGTGGATGAGGCCAAAGCCCTCTCCAGACCGCCGGAGGAGTCACAAGGTACCACAGTGTGCATGTCTGTGTGTTTAAAGCACGTTTTTGTGTGATCGCTAAAGACTTATTTGTGTCTGTTTGTGTCTCAGATGATGAAAGTGATTCGGACGCTGAAGAGGAGCAACAGAACACAGTAAGACAGTTTCTACATCTTCTCTTGTGCATTTCCTTTGCTTCACGCTTTAGTTTGTGTGTTTATTCTCATTTCTTTGCTTTCTCTGTTCAGAAGCGTCGGCGAGGGACTGTTGGCGTTCAGCTAGATGACAAACGTAAAGAGATGCTCAGACATCACCCTCTATCGCTCTGTGTGAACCTCAAGTGTAAAGGTGTGTGTGAAACTGACCTACCGTTTCCTAATACACAATATCAATTTATCACTATATCAAATTATAATGCATGTCATTTAAAAGCTTTTGCATCTCTATCTCTCTCTCTTCAGATGGCAGTGTTCTGCATCTGTTTTTCTATTATCTCATGAATCTCAACATTCTGACTGTGAAGGCCAAAGTTTCCACCTCTGCCGATCTATCTGGGGCCATTAGCGCCGGGTCAGTTAATGAACACAACAGCACTAGCGAAACGTCAAACCTGAAACAGAAGTTTATATTGTCAGTAGTCTGCATCTTGCATGTGCTGGTGTTTCTTATTTTCTAAACACTTATTGTGTGTTTTACAGGGAGCTCTTGAATTTGGAGAGTTTGTTGAACTGTCTTTATGCGTCTGATCATGGCCAAGAGACGCCAAACCCTGCTAACCGCTACCAGTTTGATAAAGTCGGGTAAAGCCAACAACTCATGTAAATAATATAATAATAATAATAATGCGTGATTGAAAGGTAATAAGGCGAAAACTAACTTTCTCTACAGTATCACAACGTTTGCAGATTACGTGTCAGACCTTGGACATCCGTATGTTTGGGTGCAGAAACTTGGAGGCTTGCAATTTTCCACTGTGAGCGGGCAGGTGTGTGTATGGGTGTTTGTAGTGGTATTATGGAGATTTTGATAAACTACTTTTCAAGGTGTGTGTATATGAGTCTTAAACAGAAGATGAATGCATAATATAGGGTTGACCAGATCGGTATCACCCAATATTAGCATTGGGTTTTTTCTCAACCATGGGCATTACAAAGAAAATAAGCACTCATCCATCTTATCTACTGTACATATTAGTGTCATCTGAAGCATGTACAATTTGTTGCCCAAATATGAACACTTTATAACCTCTTAAACAGTGGTTTTGTGGGCGGGGTCAGAAGTGTGCAATACGTTTATGCTTAAATTGTTAAAGTCTCCGGATACACAAGTCACTCATATGTGGTACCAATTGAAAGGTTAGAATCTGAAATTTTCATAGAATAGCATCTATTTTGCATTTATGCTACATAAAATTAATGAGCACCACCTAGAGGTGATGATGTAGAAATGTATAAAAGTTTTTCACATAGCATAGGCAAGTCATATATCAAATGAAATCTCTTAATTTCATCGCCCAAATGCGACAGTTCAAATGATTATCAAAAGAATCATCACTACTACTGTTAGCCACAAATTGCCACAAACTCCCCATCAACTCTTATCTTTAAAATTATAAATTTTTACCTCTCTATGCATCTCAGATGTCCAGAAAATGTCGCAGTCTAGCAGAAAAAGCTTGATAAATCATCTCCAAAATACATTCCTGGCCAAATAATAAGTTACTGTTTGGATTGTATTAATGGTTATGATCTGGGGTTGCTTCAGTTGTTCAGGTCGAGGCTCAGCATCGTTGTGCGGCAATAAAATGAAGTCAGCTGACTACTTTATTTATTTGGCCAGGCAGTGTACAGAATGTGAGCAACTACTGATGATGAACTGATATATATCATCACAAAGTTTAGGATCTCGGTTTTCCAATTATACCTCGATTGAGCTTCTAGTCCACTCAGAGGCCGAGAATGAAACATTGGAGAACATGAATATGATCTAAAACAGACTGGATGTCTATGGTGCGACTGCTCAACTCCGTTATAGCGCCACCTACATTTCAGATCTGTATTTTTATTCTCTTTTTGTCCATTTCTATATCTATTTTAGCACTATTATCTGGCATTTCATACAATTGGTCTGTATGAAAGTGTTACTTAAATTTGACTGATACATCTGTCTATAGTTTACTATATTAGTCAACAGTAAAGTGTGTATTAACTCGAAGTATGTTTGTTTCAGTCTGAGCTGTCGGGCAGCACTCTGAGTGCCAGTCACATGGAAAGAACCATGAAACTGCTGAAAGGAAGACTGCAGGCGCGACTGGCTCTACATAAACAGTTCAGCTCACTGGGTACGAACGCACACATACAGTGTTGTAAAGTCTCTAGGTGGGGGATCACACACATTTCTTTAACGTTTAAAGAAGTGTTTAATTTATTCCTTGCTAAAGTACCATGAACAGTATTCAACTTAAACATGGCTGCCTGGTTCATTCAATTATCTGTCAATCTGTCTCAGAGCACAGCATCGTTCCTGTCTCCAGCGAATGCCAGCATCTGTTCCCTGCTAAAGTGGTTTCGGGTCTCACACGCTGGACCATGATGAGCTACCAGGAATTCACTGTATGTACCTTTGCAGCCGCAAACAATCGAGAAATTGATTTTTATAGTACTCCATTGAATATCAAATATTCCCACTGGACAATTAGGATGTCTATCCAGCTAGCATTCTGTTGTGTGATGGTTGTAAGATGATGTATAAAGAAACAACATGGCAGCATAAGATTTAAGAGGGTCTTTTATCATCAATCTCTGCAAACAATTGCCTTTATTCAGCTTTTATTGTGAATTTAGAAAATTGAGTCATTATTACCTGTGAATAACTTCCTGTGTGTCACAATGTCATATCCGCATCTCGGTTTAGTCGGGACTTGCAAATTTTGTACAATATCAAGTTAGAAATCCAACATCAGGTTGTGTTCTGTTAAACTTTTAAGTAGCTGGTTAAAAATTCAAAATTAAAACACTTGCGTTTTCTAAATGTAGATGTGCCTTAGTACACTGTGGTTCTTGTTTATCAGGAGTTGGGCTTCGTGCAGCATGTGTTGAAGGCCGGTCTGGTGTGCGAGACGGATCTGTTCTTCATGGCAGAGGTGGAGAGAGGCACAGGTGAGGGACCTCGCTAATCACAGTTAGCTAAACTAGTCCTAAGGGCAGGTAAATCTGAAATCTGAGAACATGTGTAATGGTGTGCTTGAGGATGCCTTGTTTATTTGCTACCAAGGGCTCTATTTTAAGAGCACTAGCACTAAGCACAGGGCTATACAATACGTCGTACGCACAAAGTCTGTGGGTATGGCCATGAAGTTTTGGTATTTTCCTGCAAGCATGCGCTAATTCTAGGCGCAAGTGGGTTTGGCGAAATTGCGTGCGCAAAGCGCTAATGGGCTGGGTCAAGTGCAGTTGAATTCTGAGGTCCTATATAGTCCATTCCCTGTCAAGCACAAGAGGTTGGTGGTGTAAACGGACTGTATGCAATGAATTAGAATAATAGAAATATGGACTTTTGTGCATTAACCGTGTCATTGTTGAATGTCTGCGATATTGTGACACTGACACACACCTTTTAAACGCATGGAAAATATGCATGCGACTCTTGTCAGTATTTGGATGTAGGCTCCGTTAAATTATAGAGAATGTGAGTATTCTTTCTTTTTTTTTTGTCATTAACAATTTTTATTGATTCCAAAATGAAATCAGCACATGAAAACACGAATCAACTTTCATCAAAATATGCCCCTCCCACCCCCTCACCCATCACACATCCCAGTGGCCAAACACTGAATAATAACAGACACACATTCAAGCAGACAGTCCAAGAAAATACTCACTGAGATAAAAAAACACACACACACACACACACACACACAAAATTGCCCAACAAAAAAGAAAAAGGGTTCCACACATCAATCCATTACATACACACCATTTAAACTGTCCCTCTCCACTGTTCCTCCCTGGCAACCCTTTAAGGAGGCCAAATAAGTGCCCCACTTCTTGTCAAAGGCACCCAAGCTGCCCAGCTATCTATGCACCATTTTTCAAAGGCTGCAACTCTTCCCAATTCAGTGCAACACTCATGAAATGAGGGCGCACCAGCCGACTTCCATCCCCCAAGGATCACTTTCCTGCCGATCATCACCCTGGTAAGGACCAAGTTTTTAATGTGTTTATTGCCTACATTAACACCCGCCCCATCACCCAAAATACAAAGTCTGGGGCAGAGTGAAATCTGAGGGCTCAGGATCTCACAGACATAACTCTGAACCCTCGACCAGAACCTTGAATCTTAATACAATACCAGAAAATGTAGGCTATGTCCCCATCCTCTGATTGGCATCGCCAGCGGGTGGGTGTGTCTTCAAGATTAAGCCTATGCAAGAGGGAGAGGGAGTCCAATAAAAACGATGCAGAATCTTAAATTCGAGGCGCACCCTTGCATCCCTAGACACAGACTTGACATTTCTAAAAAATCCTACCGCATTCTTCATCCTCCAGTACTAAATTCAAGTCTCTCCCATAACTTCCTAAGAGATGTCAAAAACCCGTCCCCCAGACTCTGAAGTCTCGTGAGCCTTTCCGAAAGCCGCTAGTACCATCTCAAGAGTGTGTGCATCTTTAGGGGGCAGCGTACTACACCCAAAGGTGGCACAAAGTAGATGGCGCAGCTGCAAGTATCTAAAGAATGGAAACAAAACAATGAAACCAAAAATATTTCTAAATACAAAATTAAAACAACAAAGTGGTTAAAAATTGCATGCTTCAAATAGCTTTTTTTTTTTTAAATAACTAAAATGATTCTCTCCTCCTCTATCAGCTCGCCTGTTGTCCGCTGTGGTGATGAACCCTCGTTACCCTGAGGTCACTCCTCTCTTCTCTCTCTCTTTACACTGGAAAGGAGTACGCAGCGGACGGACGGATGATAACCTGCGGGTAAAAGCATCACAGCTGGAGCACATGTACGTCTGTTCTTATAGTCACTGTTTTATAAATGATTTTGTTTTCGTTCACAGGCGATGGAGAGTGAGGTTAACGTGTTCCGGTCTGAGTTGCAGGGGCCACGCCCAGGCCTCCAGCTCCTGACCAATCAGATCCAGCGTCTGTGTGTGTGCCTGGATGTGTATCTGGAAACTGAGAGCCAAGTGTGTGATGGATCAGAAGGACCTAAAGAATTCCCTCGAGAGAAGATGTGCTTGCGCACGGCCAGGTAAGGCACAGAAAAACAGACTATGCTTTCACCGCAGTACTACAATTGTATCTGTTATTACCACAAGAACAGATGACACGTTTACAGTAAACACACATACAATTGAAGCCTCTCTGTCTCTTCTCAGGGGTCCCAGTCGTCTGAAGCCCTTCAAGTACAATCACCCTCAAGGCTTCTTCAGTCACCGCTAAATCAGAATCTGAGGATGAGATTTGCATTTCTTGTTTTGGCTATATCACGTGGATTAAAAAAATAAAACCTTTGTTTTGATAAGAAAATGTGACTTATTGGTTGTTTAATAAAGTTGTATGGTCATTTGTGTAATGTTTGTAGCTCTTCAGGTATGGAGAGATTTTCTGATGTAATGATGCATATCTACAGTGAGGGAAAAAAGTATTTGATCCCCTGCTGATTTTGTACGTTTGCCCACTGACAAAGAAATGATCAGTCTATAATTTTAATGGTAGGTTAATTTGAACAGTGAGAGACAGAACAACAAAAAGTCCAGAAAAAATGCAAAAAATGTATTGCATTTTAATGAGGGAAATAAGTATTCGACCCCTCTGCAAAACATGGCTTAGTACTTGGTGGCAAAACCCTTGTTGGCAATCATAGATGTCAGATGTTTCTTGTAGTTATCAGCAATAATATCAGCAGGGGATCAAATACTTTTTTCCCTCACTGTAGATCTGCCTTATCTCTAGAATACTCCGGGTTACATTTAAGACATGTATTTGAACACCCCATAAATGTGCACTCAGTTATTTTTTTCCTCATGAATAAAATTGCACTCCTCAAAAATAAATAGCAATTATAAAGTAATGAGCACTCACATGAGGAGACTCTAGCCTCTTACTATAACAGTTTAATTCTACATGAAGAGGGTCTCCTAATGGGGGCTGCCATATTCAGGAGAAGCAATCTATCTACAGGAGTGTGCAGCGGTATGTAAGTGTGTTTATTTAATTGTTTTTAATGTTAGAGTGGTATTCATTGCTAGATCAGGTGCTGTTTGTTTACTGTCTTGAACTCGTGTCGCTTAAACGCGTTTTTGTGTGCGCGCGCTATATTTGTTTTGACTTGTCCCATAGTATTCGCTGCTAGATTTAGAGTTTTTTTTTTTATCTCTACAAACAGTGCTTCACTTGTTTTAGAGTATTATTTATTGCTAAAGTGCAGCATAATGTATATGCGGTGTACGGAAGTGGCGTTTGTTCCCGCGCTTGTCACCTCGCGCGACCCTTAGTGTCGGTTGACCACTAAAAAAAGATTGCATTTATTTATTTAAAACCAGAAATGAGAAGTTTATAATTTTATAAAAGCACTTACATTAATTATTCTGATAAAACTCAAATGTTATTTGAGCTGTAACATTGTTTAAATTGACATTTTACTGTCATTTCAGGGCTTGTTGACATTACATTATCATGGCAACAAAGTTGGAAAACCTATCGAAATATAATCTATGGAAGCCCAGGAGTGCCATTTACAAAAGTATGAAGGAATATATTATCAATTTATTAATTTGAAAATAAAAATGTGAATAAATAAACTAATTTATAAATGGACAAATAAATAGACACATTAAAATTTGAAGAAATAAACAAATTTAATAATGGACAAATAGGGGCCTGGGTAGCTCAGCGAGTATTGATGCTGACTACGACACCTTTAGTCATGAGTTTGAATCCAGGGCGTGCTGAGTGACTCCAGTCAGGCTTCCTAAGCAACCAAATTGCCCGGTTGCTAGGGAGGGTAGCGTCACATGGGGTAATCTCTTCCTGGTCGCCATAATGTGGTTCGCTCTCAGTGGGGCGCGTGGTGAGTTATGCGTGGATGAATAGCATGAAGCCTCCACAAGCGCTATGTCTCTACGGTAACGCGCTCAAAAAGCCACGTGATAAGATGCGCGGATTGACGGTCTCAGACGCGGAGGCAACTGAGATTCCTCCTCCGCCACCCAGATTGAGGCAAGTCACCATGAGGACTTAAAGCGCATTAAAAAGAGTCATTAATGTACTACATTTAATGACATTTTAAAGATTAAATAAATATGATTTATTGATGCTCAATTTTATTGTTAAATATAATGACATTTTTAAACATTAATTAAATTTGTCCATTTACCAATGCCACCAGCCACACCGCTCGTCCTGTGCATGATTTCCTGCAAGACAGGAATGTCAGTGTTCTGCCATGGCCAGCGAAGATCCCAGATCTCAATCCCATTAAGCACGTCTGGGACCTGTTGGATCGGAGTGTGAGTACTAGGGCCATTCCCCCAGAAATGTCCGGGACAATCTGGCGCAGTCCATGAGGAGATGCACTGCCCCCCCCCCCCCACCCCACCCCCCACACACACACACACCCACCCCACTACAGTAGTACTACAGAACGACTCTTCATACTACTATTGCTTTCTTCCATTGTGTCTTTGTAGGCAGGAGTAATGGAGTTACTATTCCAGTAAAGAAATAGAGTTACTGTTTTATTCAGCTCTGGAATTTTCTTCCTTCTCCAGTTTCTCCAGCTAAATCTTGCGTTGGCAGCTGAACTGGGCACGGGAATTTCCATGTGGGAGCTGGAACAAGGACTGGATTATTTCTATGACCTATTGTGACCCGTTTGGCTTGAGTCTGATCTGCTTTCAAATAATAACTTTTACAATATTTATTAAGCTATTCATTGTTGATGGGATTTCGAGCGGGGGGGATCCCCAAACTGGATCGCGCAACCGTAAAGCCCAGGTCCCCCCCGGGAAGTCAAGGGCCCCTGGGCACTGGCCCCATTGTCCCGGTCGGGAATCCGTCCCTGGTTAAACTGTCCAATCTCTGCTTGCATTGTTTAAGATCGTAACTCATGAAAATAAATCCTTTGAATCACAATTGAAGATTTTGATACTATCTGGGACACTTTAAAAATGCATTATTTTTATCTTGCACCATTTTTGAGCTCATTCTAATTGAACAATCACATTTTACAGGTATAAAATAATTTAAACACAATTCAATGGAAATTTAAGAGCTATATTTCTTAAGCTGTGGTGCGTGAAAAACAATTTTGAGGAATGAAAAATGTGCATACTGACTGTTTTCGTGAATTCATGTGCTTATGTGTTTAGTAATACAAAAATGAAAATTCTGTAATCATTTACTCACACTCATGTTCTTCCATACAAGTGTGGTGAATAAACAAAGACAGAATTTTCATTTTTGTCAAAACTTTTGAGGGCTTGTGTGGCACACTTGGCTAACACACCGCTAAACGGCAGATTTGACTTATTATTCGAATTAATCGTTAATTTGCTAAAGTTATACCATATACCTACCTTTTAATTGTTCAACAGCTTTCTTAAAGAAATACATACAGTACGTATATATATATATATATATATATATACGTACTGTATGTATTTCTTTAAGAAAGAAATATATATATCATATATATATATATGAATCTTTATTCACTCTTACCTTCCCCCCCCCTTATCTTTTGAAACTATATTTATTTGCTACTCATATATTTGCGGTTCTTTATTTGTACTTATCATTTTGTTTTTATCAATCTCTTGTGTTTACCTTATTGTTCTCTCCTTATTTACTTATTTATTTATCCTCTTTTCTTCCCTTTCCCTCAATATGTTTGTCATTTTATTCACTGTAGTACATTTCTTGTTTGTCTCTGTTTATAAAAGCAATAATAATAAATACAAATAAATAGTCACTGCCTTGGTGGACTTATAGTAAAGTGAAATTCAGACATTAAACATCTTGAATACTTCTACAATACGGCCAATAATTAACATGAGACAGGAGGTGGAGCATGTTTTAATAATTTACTAAATATTTGACACAAAACATGCTACATTTAATTAATAATAATACAGATATTCATCTTTGAATTTATACCGTTGTAAGTCAATAATTGCAACTCTAATGGCAGACCATCTTCAATTAAAAAAACAGGAAATAATGAGTATTTTCGGGACATGGATTCACTAAGATTTCCCTACAGGTTTTTAATATTTTTTATAATGGCAATTTGGGAGTTTTGAGTAAAATAGGGGAATGGTAAACATTACTCTGACGTTTTGTTCCACAACAGAAATTACCTGCAATAATGCCCCAAATGTGAATTTGAAATCCATCATCTGTTTCAGAAATGCATGATGCTAACACGTTGCTAAATAAGGACTACAACGGCGTTCTGTTTGGTCAGACACCTGCACACATAATTGTGGTGGTTGTTGTCCTTATTTAGCAACGTGTTTAGCAATATCACGTTTGAGGCATGCCAGTATGTATACAAACGCCAAAGCGAATCCTTAGCTAGGGTTCGAGTACAAATTGACAGCTCTATAACGGCTAAAGAGTAAAACAGGCATAAATCTGTCACAGATCAGACAAAATCATGATCATTATTACACTGATTTGTTTTTGTACAGCAAAATAAAAAAATGTCAACATGTATCAACCAAAATCTTTCCTTAAAAAATGCTATTTAAACTTCCCCTCCAGAAGGACTGTCCTGCAGCCAAGATATATTGACACATCATCCTGCGTCATTAATGTTTGACATAAATGGTCGACTGATATTGTTTTTCAATAGCAGTACAGATATCGAAAGATCAGAGGGTAATTTACAGGCGATTTACTGAGCAAATATGATGCACACAACATTAATGAAATGAACTTGTTTTTACAATATTGACTCAGAATCCACTAAAACAAAAGGACATATGTTATGCACCTTTGCTTCGCACAGCACATTAAAACTACACCGTAACAGACAGTAATGCAGAGGAAGGCTTTCTGGTACAGGCCTCAGTATATTTCTTCTTTCAAACTTCGATAGAGGCAGCAGGTAAATATCATGCCCACAATCTGGAATGGAGAGATGTGAGAAAACAGATTATTTTTAGCACCTCAAATACACAAACATGTTCACATTTGCTGGATAACTATCAGGGTTGTTCACCTGTATAAATGCGATCCCAAGACCCACTGAGCCCAAAATCAGCAGGTGTTGAAGAATAAACTCCTCTAGTTTAGATATACAACCACCCTGAAAGAGAAAGAGACTTTTTAAAGTTCTTTGTGACCAGATTCAGTGCATTTTAGAGCTTCCATGATGCACCTGTGTCACTCAAGTACAATACATGAGAACTTTAGGTTCTTACTAAACTGAGAATTGATTCAACTTGATTTAACTCTTCTAGATAATGAAATATATTTAGTTTAGGAGTTGAGCTTGGACCTCCACTCTGTAGATGTTGGATGGGTGGTCTCGGACTCCGCAGCGTTCTGAGGGGGTCTTACAGCAGCTGTCGGGCACCAGGCGTCTGTCGGCAAGCGTCTGTATCCAGGCCCCCTCCCTCCAGTCAGCTGAGCTGTTACTGCCACAACACTTCAGCTGCGCCATAAAACAGATGGAGAGATAACGGGAACAAAAAGTTCACTCAAGAAATTTCCAGTGACATTTTATGAGCAGAACCGATCGTTTTCTCGTGATCTAGTGAGTCTAATGGTATCTGGGTCACTAAAGCGCATTTTTCGGTTATTCAAAAGTACATCAAAAATGCAATTCAAACTCTATGCTCTAGTATTACTCTATGATGACATTTGTAATAACAATTCAGTCTGATATTTTTTGTGGGGTTTAAATTAAATATGTCAAAGAGGTTAAAGTGTCCAGAGACAGTAAAAAAAAAAAAAAAAAAAAAATTATATATATATATATATATATATATATATATATATATATATTATTTTTTTTAAAGAAAAATGGATAAACTAGGGCTGTCGATTTAATGTGTTAATGTAGTGCAATTAATTATAAAAAAAAATGATGCATTAAAAAAATTAATCATGCACCCATGCAATTAAAGGGATAGTTCAGCCAAAACTGACAATTCTCTCATCATTTACTGACCCTCATGGCTGCACTGGGAAGAGAAAAAGGCCCGGGACTTTACATAGCAACTGGCCCAAAAGTTGTTGTTTGCGTCCTTTTCTGCATAACGTGGCGGCTCATTTTAGCTTATCGCGGCCCATTTCACGGCCGACCTTCGGCCTGCTTGGTTCTGCCGATGGCCAGTCCGTCCCTGATCGGCCCCAAAGTGCATCGGCCCACCATTAAAATGCCTGGTATTCCAGATTATCAGTCCAGCCCTGCTCACCCTCATGCCATCCCAGATGTGTATGACTTTCTTTCTTCTGCAGAACATAAATTACGATTTTTAGAAGAATATCTATGGTGACCAGAACTCTGAAGCTCAGAAAAGCAGATAAAGTCAGCATAAAAGTAATCCATATGACTCCAGTGGTTTGATTAATATCTTCAGAAGTGATATAATAGGTGTGGGTGAGAAACAGATCAATATTTAAGTACTTTTTACTATAAATTCTCTTCCCTGCCACTAGGTGTTAATCTGAACGAAGAATGCAAATCAGCAAAATGTGAAAGTGAAAGAGGAGATTTATAATATAAAAAAAGGACTTAAATATTGAACTGGTTCTCACTCTCACCTATCACATCTCTTCTGAAGACATGGATTAACCACTGGATTACTTTTATGCTGCCTTTATGTATTTTTTGGAGATTCAAAGGTTTGGTCACCATTCACTTGCATTGTATGGACCTACAGAGCTGAGATATTCTTCTAAAAACATTCATTTGTGTTCTGCTGAAGTAAGAAAGTCACACACATCTGGGATGGCATGAGGGCGAGTAAATGATGAGAGAATTAAAATTTTTGGTGAACTATTCCTTTAAAGCTCAAGGTACATGTTTTTACGAGCCACGTCAGTAGGGGGCAGTCAGCCACTTTAACAAACCTCACAAGCAGTGCAGCCACAGAAAGAGAGCCGTGGACGCATTCTTGACAGATGGATGAATAACAACAAAATGCAGCGATCTCATGATTTTTAACCTGGATTTATGATGCTGAAAACCAGTAAGATTTCTGTAAACATCGATCTGATGCATTTAGTAATAAAACAAAACTTTAGGGCTGTTGATTTAACATGTTAATTAAGTGAAAGTAATTATATACAATATAACACATTACAAAATGTGATTAATGAATTGGCATGCCCGATTCCCAATGCGCTCCAAGTCCTCGTGGTGGCGTAGTGACTCGCCTCAATCCGGGTGGTGGAGGACGAATCCCAGCTGCCTCCACGTCTGAGATCGTCAACCCGTGCATCTTATCACGTGGCTCGTTGAGCGCATTGCCACGGAGACGTAGCACGTGTGGAGGCTTAACGCTATTCTCCACAGCATCCACACTCAACTCACCACACGCCCCACCGAGAGCGAGAACCACATTATAGCGACCACGAGGAGGTTACCCCATGTGACTACCCTCCCTAGCAACCGGGCCAATTTGGTTGCTTAGGAGACCAGGCTAGAGTCACTCAGCACATCCTGGATTCGAACTAGCGAACTGCCGGGGTGATAGCAATTTTTATGTACTTTTTATTTATGGGGTCTTTCTCAGCAAATATTGCTATATTAATTGTGATGAATTTATTGGAATGTCGCGTAATTAACACCCCTAGTTTTACGATTTTAAAAACATTTATGACATTTAAACAATGTGAACACAAAGATGCATTATAAACTACATTTAAAAAAAAACATTACACACACATTACACACACATTGTGTGTGTGTGTGTGTGTGGCACATGCACTACACACACACACACACACACACACACACACACACATATATATATACACACACACACACACACATATACACACACACACACCCATATATACACACACATACATACACACACGCCCATATACACACACACACCCATATATACACACACATACATACACACACCCCCCATATATACACACACATACATACACACACACACACCCATATATACACACACATACATACACACACACACCCATATACACACACACATACACACACACATATATATATACACACACACTCGCACATACATACACACACATATATATATATACACACACACACACACACACACATACATACACACACATATATATATACACACACACACACACACATATACACACACACACACACATATATATATACACACACACACACACATATATATATACACACACACACACACACACACACACACACACACACACACACACACACACACACACACACACAAAAACATTACATTTGCTCCAATGTAAATGAATGTTAATAACTAAACATGACATCTTACATCTTGCTGGAGTTTGTCCACAGCTCTGGTGATGTGCTCTTGTCCCGGCTGCTGGTAGTTTTGCACCATCCTCTCTTTCAGGTCGACCCTCAGCTCCGAGTTCAGCTGCATTTAAAGAACAACACGTTACACATGAGCTAATCGCACTCTCATTACATGTTCTATACGGTATATGAGATCAAGAAAGGCTGGAAAACTCCAGACTTTAGATAAAACAGAAACTGTTATATGAAGGCAACAATGGAACAATCCACAAAAGAGGAACTTTTTCGGTCTATGTGGGTTTTTACCTGGTAGCAGAGAGGGAAACACTGGAGGAAGAGGAGGAACAGGAAGAAGACAAAGGGTTTTATAAAGATGGAAAAACAAGAGAGTAGATGGAGAGCATGCACACTCAGCATGTGTATGTGGGATTCATATGAATGTGATTGCATGTTTTAAGGAACAGTTCACCAAAACAAATTACATTTTTGGGTGATCTATTCCTTTAAGAACTGGTTTGATTTCATGATATTCGTGGCTATATTGCAACCATGCCCATCAAACTGTCACATGCATACATTTAGATGATTTAATTAGTAAAAGTGGAGAAGGGCTACAGAAACATGTTTCACAGGATAAGAGAGAATTCATAAAGGTCATCCAAATCACAAATGGAAATTGTACTTTCTATCCCTCCTCTTGAATGTGAATTTACCTCCTGATAATAGACGTAGGCCAAAATTCCAGCCGTAACCTCGAGTAAGAAGATACACAGCAACAGGATGAAGAACTACAGAGAAACAAAATAGTGTGGAAACTTAAAATACATAGACTTAGTCATTTCTACCTGGTTACCAGATCAAATGTGTGTTTATAATCAGTAGTAATGAGTACTGACACTGAATACTTAGACTTTTAGGGGCCGTTCAGACTGAAAACGTTTTTGAACTAAAAAAGCGAGAACCAGATCAAACAAGGGCTGCAACTGACGATTGTTTTAGTGATCGATTAATCTCAGATTAATCCTTTAATCGGATGAAAAAGACAAGTTTGATTTTCTGAAATGTATTCAAAAAAATGCATTTATTAAAAAAGCATAAATGACTGAATGCAAAACATTGTGTACATAAACGGTTTAAAATATAAATGGTATAATATAAATTGTATGTAGTGTTTCAAACAAGACTTTGGGGTGCTAAATATATAAGATATGATATGCAAAATTGTATATTTTATCTTATAATTTGTCAAAATTTAGCTTTTTCTTTTAAATACATTTTTAAAAATGTTCAAATTCCACATTATATTCTATTTCACCGAACCATCCATAGACACTGTAGGAGCGTATTTCTAAAATTCTTCAATATTCTAGAATTGCATTAATACAGTATTTACACATTTTAATAACTGTTTGTTGTTTATATGCATAATTTACATGCTATTAAAATCTTTTTCTATTGAGCTATGTCAGGCACTAAAACGGTACTGTCTCTTTAAGAGCGTCTCAAAGAAATGTTTGTAAATGTATTAATTTTCTCCCCAATTTGGAATGCCCAATTCCCACTACTTAGTAGGTCCTCGTGGTGGCATGGTTACTCGCCTCAATCTGGGTGGCGGAGGACAAGTCTCAGTTGCCAACGCTTCTGAGACCATCAATCCGTGCATCTTATCACGTGACATGTTGTGCATGACACCGCGGAGACTCACAGTATGTGGAGGCTCATGCTACTCTTCACGATCCACTCACAACTTACCAATAATCGTGACCACGAGGAGGTTACCCCATGTGACTCTACCCTCCCTAGCAACCGGGCCAATTTGGTTGCTTAGGAGACCTGGCTGGAGAAATTATATTAGAAGAAACATTTATTTAATAAAAAAAATTAATTGCATGGATCTCATATTTGGACACTGAGTTCGCTGTCCTTTTCCGTTTTGTGGTTTGTTCTGCATAATGCGACGGCCCATTTCGCGGCTGACCCACTGGCCCGCTCGGTTCTCCCGATGGCCAGTCCACCCCTAATCGGCCCCAAAGTGCATCCTGTGCTAGACCCTAAAAAAATCAGCGCAACGATCAAAAACGTCCGTCTAGCGCAAAAATTAGCCCCTTACTCAGTTATCATTTGCGTCCATGTACATGAATATTTAAATATGACATCAGGTTTCACGTCAGTGATGTCATTGGTTCTCATATGTCACATGACCGGTTGCGACACGGCAGTATACAATAGGCAGAATTATGATGGATCCTGCTTTTATTGTATGGAAAAAAGCAGCATGAACATTCAGCTAAATATCTCCTTTTGTATTTCACAGCAGAAAGCAAGTCATAGGTTTGGACCAACACGAGACTGAATCATTTTGGTGTGAACTGTCCCTTTAAGAATGTTCTCTCTGATGTCTGTAAGCTTAACAGACATGTTAACATGTTAACAGACAGTGTGGTGACTCAACAGTTGATTAAGCTTAAAACATCTTTATCTGTAACTCTGCCGGTATTTGTTTTATGACCACTGTACCTAGATGGCATTTTAAAAATGTTTTCTGTTCTTGCCCTGCCCACTACTCTCTGATTCATTCCTCTATAACTCTCTCTCTGCTGCCCGCCATTCCTCACCTATGACTCAGTTTCTAACCCTGACCTCTTAAAGAGACACAGATCTTTATTTAAATCAGATATGTTGACAGCTTTAAGACAACTAAGAGAGCACACACACAAACAAGCACACAAATATATGCATGATCAAACTAATTTAGAAAGCACAAAGAAGTCAAGTTAGTGTGAGCACATGTTCCCAGAATAATCAATGACACAGCGCTGTAGGTCAAGAACGCCCTTAAATCTGGCTACCGTTATCCAAGCGTTACAAAGCACACTTTGTCTATTAAGGAAATCCTTTCAGAATCGTTTTGGGCATATATATATACACACACACACACACACACACACACACACACACACACACACACACACACACACACACACACGAGTGTACAGCTTGTATAACAGTGTAAATTTGCTGTTCCCTCAAAATAACTCAACAAACAGTCATTAATGTCTAAACCGCTGGCAACAAAAGTGAGTACACCCCTAAGTGAAAATGTCCAAATTGGGCCCAATTAACCATTTTCCCTCCCCGGTGTCATGTGACTCGTTTGTGTTACAAGGTCTCAGGTGTGAATGGGGAGCAGGTGTGTTAAATTAGGTGTCATCGCTCTCACACTCCCTCATACTGGTCATTGGAAGTTCAACATGGCAAAGAACTCTCTGAGGATCTGAAACAAAGAATTGTTGCTCTACATAAAGATGGCCTAGGCTATAAGAAGATTGCCAAGACCCTGACACTGAGCTGCAGCACAGTGGCTAAGACCATACATCGTTTTAACAGGACAGGTTCCCCTCAGAACAGGCCTCCCCATGGTCGACCAAAGAAGTTGAGTGCAAGTACAGTACACACACACACACACACACGTATTTATATATACACACACACACACACACATATATACATAACAGGGCTGGACTGGTAATCTGGCATACCGGGCATTTTCCCGGTGGGCTGACGCACTTTGGGACCGATCATGGGCGGACTGGCTATTGGGAGAACTGAGTGGTCCGGTGGGTTGGCCACGAAATGTTCTGAATGGGCCTCGATAAGCTAAAATGAGCCGTCGCAATATGAGATAACCAGATCGTCCCATCCCTAGACCTGAGGCATATCTAGAGACTTGGGGGTGGGTTCTTTAGACTTGGGCCAGTAAGAAACGTCCTAGCAACCCCCCTAGCTACCACATAGCAACAACCTGGCAAACATCAAACTCTCTCACCGCTATAAGAAGTCCTCTTTGTTCCCTGATGGTGGCGCAGCAGCCTAATATCCCAGTAAACAGGACGATGGCTCCCGCACCAATCAGGATGAACACCGCAACCATGTACGTGCTGGAGGACAGAAGACTGATGTAGTCGCTTTTATCCACCAGAGTCCATATTCCCACTGCCATCACAGCGCCCCCTGCCAACTGGGAAGATAGGATAACAGTGAACATCAGCAGGGATGGAAGTTTATCAGAATAATATTGGGCTTTAAAAAGTCGAAACAAGACACAAACTCACCCAAAAGAGAAGATTGAAGATGAACAGGAGGTATTTCAGGCATATTGTCCCACAGGTATTTGTTTTCTCCTCTGGATCTGCCATCCTGAAACAGACGAGAGAGTAAGAGATTAAAGAAACCTTTCACAATGGTATTCACTTTATCAGGTCTGAGATAAACCAGGAGTCCAGTTTAACGCCCCTGAGAAGTCTGTCCTTATCTAGCGCAGTCTGATGAGTCTATATGGGTGTTTCTTTAACTTCAGGGAATTTCAGCACTGTGGATTTCTTGAAAGTATCGTTATGTGGAAATTCCCATCACACACTGTAAACTCTAATTGTGTCATTACTGGAAAAATCATGTTGTCTCAATTGGACATTACTTGAAATACCAAGTTTTGGGCTCACAACTCAAATAACTATGTTCTTTGAACTTATGTTAAAGGGAACCTTTAGGGCGGCTGTGGCTCAGGTGGTAGAGCGGGTCGGCCGCTAATCACAGGGTTGGCAGTTCGATTCCCAGCCCAAATGACCCCACATGCCGAAGTGTCCTTGGGCAAGACACTGAACCCCAAGTTGCTCCCAATGGCAGGCTAGTGCCTTGCATGGCAGCCCTGCTGTCATTGGTGTGTGAGTGTGAATGGGACACACTGCAAAGTACTTTGGTAACCACTAAGGTTAAAAAAGGCGCTATATAAGTGCAGACCATTTACCACTTAACTCTTTCCCCGCCAAACACGGAATTTTCCGGGTATCCGTGTTTTAGGTGGTATATGGTAAGGAATGTTTTGAAAGAGTACGCATCTCTTTGATCAAAGAAACAGACTGCGATCGTCTCAAACGTGAAGTGGAACACCATACTAATACTAAAGCACTTGTTTGATAAAAATGCCTTTTTCTCAGCTTTTTGTCCGAAATGTTGTTTTTGACAAAACCTACCTCTGTTCAAGTGGCAATAAAAAAGAACATATGAAGATAAAATAAAATCGTTTTTTTTTGCCTAAAAGCAGAGGCTCAGATCTTTATTGTGATATATAGCATCTTCATATATTCATGGAAGAAAATATTCTGCGGGCCATTAAAATTTAGCGAAAATCGTCAAAAACCCTGGCGGTGGCTGGCAACTTTTTTTAAAAACGCTGGCAGGGAAAGAGTTAAAGGGCACCTATTATGCCCCTTTTCACTGTTATTTAAATCTTTGGTGTCCCCAGTATGTGTCTGTGAAGTTTCAGCTCAAAATACCTACAGATCATTTATTATACCATGTTGAAAATGGCAATATTTGGGTGGGAATAAAAACAAGCTGTTTTTGTGTGTGTGTGTGTGTGTGTGTGTGTGTGTGTCTTTAAATGCAAATGAGCTGGTTCTCCCCGCCCCCGTATCCAGAATAGGGCGGAGTTTTGACATCTCTGCTTCGGATAACTAGACGTCATAATTAATATGATTAACTGTGAAAATAGTGGTGTTCAACTCTATATGTTTGAACCGGAGTCAGACACGGATAAGAGACACCGTCAGAAGTAACGACTGAGAATGAACCAGGACGTTTCCGAATGATTATTTGATACATTTATTTGTTGTAGAGATTTTTCAGCAGTTTTGCAATAATGGAGCAACACACACACACACACACACACACACACACACACACACACACACACACACACAAATACTGTTACAATGTTCGCTATGCACTAAAACGAAACAACACACACAAACAAACATGTCAGTCAACAGTTGTGGGCGGGGCCTGTACAAAGTGACATCACTATGTACAGAATCTGTGAACGGCTTGTTCTGAGACAGTGCTTATGATTAATGAGGATTAAAAAAAAAGGACTGGGTGGATTTGTATAATTGTAGGGTGGTTGAGTCCAACACACATTTATGTTCCAACATCACGTCAAAGTGGGTTTTGCATAATAGGTCCCCTTTAAGATTATTAGGGCTCTACTTTCATTAGTGCGCAAAGCGTATGTTTGTGTTTGTCAATGAGAAATAGGTCATTACGCAAAGATGTTTCAGCACCACGTGTGTTTTAGCACAAAGTCTGAATTCATTTCCAGCATTTCTAAAGTTTATGTCCAAATTAGGCCTGACGTGATTATTAAATAACCATCTGATCGGTTATTTGAGACAACCACGATTACATAATTCCCATATTTCCATTTCTATTATTCCATAGTTGTGATGACTTATATTATTCTAAAATGTGGAGAAAAAAAAATAATTATAAAGAACGAGTAAGTGACCCTAAACTTTTGAACGGTAGTTTGATAAAAAAAAAATTATAAATCTAAAAACATGTGTAAATGTAAAAGTGGCCAAAACGAGAGACTTAACTAGTTAATTTCATTCTATATGAACACAGAGTTAAGTGAACTTAAGTTTTGAACACGCTGTTACTCATTTCATATTCAGGGGCGGAGCCAGGTGTTTTTCAAAAGGGTGGCCAGGTAGGGGTTGGCAACCTTGGTGTGCGCACATGTTAAGTTTGTACAGAGATGATTTCACCTCTAAAGAACTAAAATGTGGCAAAAATGACCAAAAAAAATTACTAAAACCGCAATTGCGAGTGGGGTGGCCACGCTTCGGTCCATGGTGGCCCCTAGCTCTGCCACTGTTTAAATGAGGGAATGAGTTTACTCAATCAGTTGAGTACATTCAACAAATTTCACCACAGTGTCATTTCAAGCACATCCCAAATTCTGTGCTGGAATTTATGCTGATGCATATTATATTTTTAACGTTTTTGCGGAGGCTAATTTAATTTATGGTTGCTGGTTCGATCCCAACAGTCACCATCATTGTGTCCTTGAGCAAGGCACTTAACTCCAGGTTGCTCCGGGGGGATTGTCCCTGTAATAAGTGATCTGTAAGTCACTTTGGATAAAAGCATCTGCCAACTGCATCAATGAAAATGTAAATTTATGTATCCAGAATACACACAATTAAATAATATTTTCACACTTTTTACAATATTTGGCAAAATTACAGCTTGATTGGTAATGACACCCAACAAAAGTGATTTTTACCTTGATTTGTCACAAGTAATTCTCAAGCATGATCTTCACTGACACTTTGGTTCATTGGTTAACACGTACACTCACTTTATACGGGCGAAATTGTTTGATGTGGTGCGAATGACGCCACAACGGAGACAGTCGCCGTTTTATCAATTGATAGAAATTATTTTCACACAATAAATATTGAAGTGGTTTATGCTCATTTCTCTCTTTGCTTCGATGATCATAGTTTTAAACAAGTAATCATTTTGTATCCAATAATGGATTTTATTAATTGTTAAGGGTCTGGGATGAGCCTAAAACAGACAAATCTGCACATTAAAGACGTTTGAAAATAAACCAGGTAAAAAGTTTCCAATTCAGTTTTAAAGAAACCTTCATATAACAAAAGAAAACAAGAAAATCCACCCTGAGACATTAAAATGTGCCTAAATTTGAAGAAACACCCATGTGTATCTTACGGGTACAAAAATAGGTTTAATTTCTTTTACGCCAAATATAATTTAGGATTGAGATTTTTTAACAAAATTGACTAAGTCACCACTATATTAATGCTGTTAAGGGTGTTATTCTGTCTCCAAGGACAGTGTAAATATACTCCTGTGCAGTTCACTACAAACAGACTTGGAAAATGTGAGAAACCCTGGGGTGTGGCGCCAGGTCGGTGTCCAGGAAACTGTTTTTAGTATGAATAATCTGATGTCACACTCACACTTGATCCACATGCTCTAGAGTAAACACACCTACTGGAGTGACAGGATGTGTGACTCACCGAGAGTGTGAGACAGCGAGAGACAGACAGGGAAAAAACTTTTACTACTCTGAAACCTCACCCAGCAGCAGTCTGGTGTCCAGAAATATCTCTGGACGTCTGAGGAACACTAACAGCTCTTCAGTGTGGGACACGGGCTGACATGAGGGCTTGTGTTTGCACACCTGTCTATTCTCTGGCATGCTTTTGCTATGGTCATTATCAGCTTAACAGTTAAAGGGACAGTTCACCCAAAACTGAAAATGTCCTCATCATTTACTCACCCTCATGCCATCCCAGATGTGTGTGGCTTTCTTTCTTCTGCAGAACACAAATTAAGATTTTTATAGAAGAATCTCTGTGAATCAGCTCTGTAGGTCTATTGAATGAAAGTGAATGGTGACCAGAATTTTAAAGCTCCAAAAAGCATATAAAGGCAGCATAAAAGACTCCACAAACTCCAGTGGTTTAATCCATGTCTTCAGAAGTAATATGATAGGTGTGGGTGGGAACCAGATCAACATCGAAGTGCGTTTTTACGATAAATTCTCCTCCCAGCCCAGTAGGTGGCGATATGCACGAAGAATGCAAATCGCCAAAAACAAAAGAAGAACAATGTGAAAGTGAAAGTGGAGATTTACAGTACAAAAGGACTTAAATATTGTTCTGTTTCTCACTCACACATATCATATCACTTCAGAAGCATGGATTTAACCACTGGAGTCGTATTGGCTACTTTTATGTGCTTTTTGGAACTTTAAAGTTCTGGTCACCATTCACTTGCATTGTATGGACCAACAGAGCTGAAATATTCTACTAAAAATCTTCGTTTGTCACACATCTGGGATGGCATGAGGGTGAGTAAATGATGAGCGAATTTTCATTTTTGGGTGAACTGTCCCTTTAAAGACTTCATTAATGGTCCAATATTTAGCATTTAATGATACATATGGCGTTCTATCAATTCTTTACTTCATTAGGCTACTGTTTTACGGCAAAGGATAATATGTTTCAGGTCACCATATGAATAGATTGTTGTTTTAAATGTTTGAAAGCATCATCTGTTTCTCATTCTGTGCATGCACTCATGTCTTCTGGTTCATTTTAAGTTCTCACACACCTCACCATCTCAGGAATCTGAGGAATTTATTCCAGATCCCGTTATACCTGCAACGCAGTGTATCCAAATACAAGACAGGCAATGAGATTCTAATTATAAAGTGTATTTTCAGCATATGACGCGTTATTGAGACGAAAACAATGTGTTTACGAAACTTAAAGGCTACTTACACACTGAAGTACAAAGCCAAAAAATTAAAAAAAAAAAAAAATGCTACAAATACTTGTCAAAACTCATGCAAGTGAGCATTTCTTTTTCACGCGACATGTCAATTTATATGACCTACAAAATAAATGACTTAAAAGAAAAGAATAAACTACTCACCTGATAAAAACAATAGAGATGTGTTCAAAATTAACCTGTTTTTTTCCTGTTATGTTTGAGGGGCAACTTTTCTCCAGATGTCCGTGCCCTTCTGTCCGTGTTTGTTGTGGGCACTGTTTGCCCGCGCGCGTCAGGGGGCTTCTGAGTGCGTGAGCGCGCAGCACGTTCACGCCAAGTGTGCGCACTGCGTTAATGCCACAAAGCGCAGAGAGAGGGCGCTGTCGGACATGACAAGAAACAGTTTATTTATTTCAAGTCAAGTGGTTTTTATTTATTTTATTTATTTATTTGTATAATCGTTATTGCTCTAACAAGTACAACATAACAACAGATTAGTTAAACAATAATAATAATAATAATAATACATTAAAAAAAGGGTATATCGACAGTTTCAAGGTAGGCTACGTAGTAATACGATAAAAAAAATAATAATGGAAGATTCAAGGCATTACAAAAATACACACAATTTCTGGCTTTACTGTTTTTTTTTTTTACTCCTATTAATGTTTAAAATAATGAACTATTTATATTTTAAAGTGTGAAGATTTTGGCTCATGTGATGATCATTTACATTTATTAATAATAAACGTTTCCATAAATTACCGCTAAATGTATAATATGTATGCTTTGTTTTCTGTATAATTATAAAAACATTAAACACCACTTTCCCTTAAATTTAGGCTATATCTATGCCAGTATTCACTCTAATAAAATATTATAAATAACACCAGGGCTGTTTCATAAAGATCAGTGTTGGGTGTAATGCATTATTAAGTAATTCATTACTGTAATTAAACAAGGGATTACTCAGTAATTTAGTACAGTTACTTTTCATGTAATTGTGTTAAATACTGTATAGACTATAGAACAATTCAATAGTGAATTTAAAATAGAAGTGTAACATCTAATGTTAGAATATATGTTTTCTAATTTAACGCTGCCCCTTTAAATTCTTTGGCCAGTTCATGAATAATTAATTCGATTTTAAATGATTTATTTGAAAGAATTAACAGAAAAGTTTCATGTCTATCCTTGTATTTTTCATCTGGTCGAGGTTGATCAGGGTTTTAGAAATTAATTCATAATAAGTAATGTAATTACTTTTTAGACAGAGTAATTAGCACAGTAATCTAATTACACAGTATAAAATGTAATTAGTAATTTTTTTTTTTAGAGTAACTTACCCAACACTGGTAAAGATACAGTCAAAGAAAAGGTATACAACATATGTTACAAAAGCACATTTTAAATCAATGTCTTTCCTAAATCTTGCAATGACCTGTTTAACATGGTATCCTGTGATCTTAAATGAAACCTCTCAAATTTGACACAATATTGTCCTGTCATTTTAAGGGCAGCTCCCACGATGGGACCCTCTCCATGTAGAATAAAACAAACACTGACATTGACATTCAAAAGGCTAAAATCAGACAGAAATAAAGAACTAGGCCATTCATCACCAGTGCCCGGGTCACCACCCTCCTGTCAACAGTCGCCAGGTCGGTCTTATTGCCTAGCATCTGTAGCCACGCCCCTTCAGCCATCTTCTCCTGCCAATCACACACACACACACACACACACACTCTCTGCCTGATCTCATAAACCAATTATGTCGGGAATGCAATTGCAGTCAACACAAACCAGCCAATCACCTTTTAGATACAGACTTCGCCTGTCAATCAATTGCTATACAAGTCGGGAAAACTGCAGGTTTATTAGAGTAATATGAGGTAGACAAGCAGAATTTATGATTCCAGTATTGTCAAATTTTATTGCTGATTTCAAATATGTTCATTGATCATAATCTTGAAAACCGTTTTTGCGATTTCAGTCTTTCCCCATTCAAGTAGATCGGAGCAGCACTGTCATGACTGGACATAACCAACCATGAGCATTCCAAAGATGGCCGACAGTGAACTGACTTGTCAGAATGACTTTGATCAAGTTAAACTTACCTGCACTTGGTCCAACCAATGGCGGACAGCCATGAAAGATGTGAACTAACATTGACAGAGTTATAAAACATCCACATGAGCTGGTTTATAATTTGCACACAATAAAAACATTGCAAATGTATACATTAGCTGACCAACTTACAGTGTAAGGCTCGTCGCTTGCCACTGTCAGTATACTCATTCCTGTTGCGTGTCCTCAACCTGGCAACCCGCATGAGCTTCGAGTCTGAGGAGGAGGGGGCGGGGGAGACGACTCTCTCCAATATTTGGACTGCAGTACCCATTTTAAACACTTGATGTCAATGTTGGAGGGCCCTTTCCGTATGAAGCAACTAGAGAAACTACAGTGAAGGCGGCAGCTTACTTATGTGAGTTGAATGCTTTAATAAAGACATAAAGGATAAAAACATTGAGATCATGAGATAAAAGTGTTGAACAGAGTTTACTTCCGCATTAGACATCCGGGCATGTGCACGTGATGAAATCGTAATTATATATTACTTATACATTTATATGAACGAACTTGTCCGAAATCATACGTAAGAGCCAACTCGTCAATCATGTATGAATTTTCATTAGATCGGGTTGAAACATCACATGACTCATTAGCATAGAAAAGGCGGTAAGGTTAAGTCAGACTCGGGGTACAGTTGGACTCATATTGTTGGGGAACTGACCGCTGCGGTACGAATGGATGAAGGAACACTTTCCCACTCCGGAATTCCCCAAAAACACCACCTTAAACAGCTGTGGATCGTACACCACACTCTATACGAGATAGAACGTTTTTCCAGAGAGCTTTTCCAATAACAAACAAGACTCCCGGGAAGCCAGAAGCTGCTTAAGATATATTAATGATCTTGAATTAATGAGCAGAACATCAGTTGTTGTGTTTGAAAGTGAATCTACAGAAAGTGTGTCATCTTTCTCATGCAAATGTCTAAGGTGCATCATTTGCATCTAAGACAGAGAGAGAGAGAGAGAGAGAGAGCGAGCGAGGGAGAGAGACAGAGAGAGCGAGAGACAGTGAGAGAGACAGAGAGACAGCGAGAGACCGTGAGAGAGAGAGAGACAGAGACAGAGAGAGACAGAGACAGAGAGAGAGACAGAGACAGAGAGAGAGAGACAGCGAGAGACCGTGAGAGAGAGAGAGACAGAGACAGAGAGACAGCGAGAGAGAGAGAGAGAGAGAGAGAGCGACAGAGAGAGAGAGTGTAAAACAATAAAGTCAAAAAACCTACAAGAACATAGAAGCACCACCGAGTCTTCTGGCTCATCTTGTGAGGTTTTCATCAGTTACCTTTAATATAAATAAGGAAAAAAAAGATCATTTTAATACAGCTAATTTAAACTATAATTTTAAAGACAAACCTGTATCGTATAAGGTTCAGTTGCCCACCTTTTAGTGGATTTTCCCTAGTAATGGATAGTTCAAGGTATGGATTCCTTCCTCTGTAAAGGGCTTTTCAACTAGCCATCCGAGTAACAGTTAATGGGATTCAAGAGAGACTTTTAGCGTTATTATAATACTTACTTTATATCAATTTGGAATTCTCAAATAATAATGATATTACAAAATAATGTTGTGATGAATGATATTAATAATGATTCTAAGTAAAATAAGTTACAGTGACGGCACTTTGCTTTGTGTATGAAGATAATTCAGAATGAGGACTCAAAGGAATAAATATGTTTATTGTTCAATGTCACAATGATTGATATTTGTTCAGCTTTATCTCTTCTCTATATTAAATCTTTACATTCTCTCCATTTTGTTCTTGCTACGTCACTCAGAGACAAAACACATGTCATTTAACTGTTCATTTCAGATGAAATACAGAGGAAACCTCTGATTAAAAAAATACATAAATCAAGAGGTAATGAGGTAAGCTACCCTGTTTCAGGGTCATGAAATGATCAATGTAACTGGAAAATTACAAGTAATTAACCAGGCAACTAAGTCTTATTTTAGGCGAATCTCACAATTTTTTTTTAAAATGTCACCTAAAAATAAAAAAAAACAATAATGGACGGCCTTAAAAACTTGAGTGACTGATGTAAATGTAAGTAAATCGAGCAAACAATCTAATAAATGAAAGAAGGAAAAGATACTCACTAAACCAGTGACACGTTCCTCCTCAGGTGTTCAGCGTGTCACCTGAAGCAGACAGTGTTGTCATAAAGTTAGTCGAACATTACCTGTTTCATCCACCAGGTGGCAGTAGAGAGACAAAGTCCTCAGATTACCGTAAGCATAGTAAAATACAAAGTATGTAAATGCAACGGTACTATTTGCTGTTTGCTTGTAGTGTTTTGATACTACTTTGTTTTAAAAACTGCACGTGCAGGTGTTAAACCAAAGTCTCTATAGCAAGTCAGTCCACTGTTGGCCATATTTGGAACGCTCCCGGGAGGTTATTTCCAGTCATGACTGTGCAGCTCCTATCTACTTGAATGGGGAAAGACCGACATTTCCAAAACGTTTGGTCAAGATTACGACGAAAAAACATAATTCAAATAAGCAATAAAATCTGAGAATACTGGTATCATAAATTATGCTTCTGTACCTCTATTACGCTAAAACGCGAATCTTTCCCTGCTTGTATAGCTAATGCGCATGCGCGTTAGCGAGTTGATTGACAGGCTGCATGTCTGTATTTTTTAGTACCTTTGGCCACAAAGTGTATTGTTATAAATAATATTATTCTTCTTATTATTATTCTTCTTATTATTATTATAATATGTGACGTCTTCTCGACTATATTTCATTCATTACGGTAAGCGTGTGCTCGCGCCGTTGCCATGGGAGACGCGGCAGCGCTCGTGCTCTGTAGCTTGTGCGATTACCTCAATCATAAATAGTCCGTTAAAATCACGGGAAATCGAGATGATTTTGTGATTTAGACTTCAGGGACAAACACGTTTCATTCTTATACGGGTAAGAAGCGTCAACAAAGATGCTGTATTAAGAAAGGCGTTTGATTAGCAGCTAGCTAGTTAGCTGGTTAAATCTCATGTAGCTCACAAAATATATGTCTTGAATTTTTTTTTTTTTAAATGAATTTCAGATTTAAAACTCTTTTCAAGTTTAAAACTGTTATGCTTTTCACATCTTATTGTAGACCTAGATAGAAAAAGTATTATCCAGCTGTCTTTATTCAAAGAATTATAGACGTTTTAACTTGCACAAGAACCAACAGTCACATTTAATTTAATTTTACTTGTTATGTTATGATCAGTCTATCCAAAGTCACTGCTTTGCTAATGTGTTCATAGATTGATGATATATATATATATATATATATATATATATATATATATATATATATATATATATATATATATATATATATAGATATGATAGATAGATAGAGTGAACATTCAATATTATGGATGGATGAAATAGATGGATGAGATGTTAGATGGATGGATGGATGGATGGATTGAGTGAACATTCAGTATTATTGATGGATGGATGGATGGATAGATAAATAAATGGATGGATGAGATAGATAAATGTATTGATTGATGGATGGATGGATGGATTAATGGATTGTGAACTTTCAAGATTATGGATTGATGGATGGAGTGAACATTCAATATTATGAATGGATGGATGTGATGGATGGATGGATGGATGAGATAGATAGATAGATGAATGGATAAAGTGAACATTCAATATTATAGATGGATGGATGGATGGAGAGATGAATGGACAGAGTGAACATACAATATTATAGATGGATGGATGGATAGATAAAGAGATGGATGTGTGGATGATGGATGGATAGAGTGAACATTCAATATTATAGATGGATGGATAAAGAGATGGATGTGTGGATGATGGATGAATGGATAAAGTGATGGATGGATTGATAGAGTGAAAATTCAATATTATAGATGGATGTAGGGCTGAAAGAATTAGTCAATGTTATTGACAACGTCAACAATAAAACATTTTAAGACAAAATGTTAATTGTTGAATAGTCGTCGATTATTGCCCTAGATGGATGGATAGACAGATGGATGGATGGATGAATAGATAGAGAAAAAGATGATGGATGGATGGATGGATGAGTGGATAGACAGGCAGACAATATACCAATTGATTTTAAACTGTCTTCCCTACAGGTGAAACATGGCTGAATATTTCAATATATGAAATGCTCTAATGAGGAATTCTGCCCTCTCAAAAGAACACTTCATATTCAAATGAAGATCTTCAGGTTTACTCATCTTTTTATCCCTGGATCAAACAGTCTATGCAAGGATTTTTGTGGAGTAAGAAATGAGACAGAATTTCCTTCCTGTTTTTTTCATATAATCACTACAATGTAATCTTGCTGTCCGATGTGACCTTGAAGTGTTTCATATGGAGGAGTGCTGTGGCACTGCTGTGTGCTAGTTTATTCTGGATTAACCCATCGAGAAGATCCAGTTCGCTGCAGAAATGCTCCAGACTAATAACTACTCGCTGGTGTTGCTGATCCAGATAGCACTGCTGACCTTTGACCTATTCGTCAACTCCTTCAGTGAACTCCTGAGGGCTGTCCCGGTCATCCAGCTGGTGCTGTTCATGTGAGTTTCAGTCTAATTGTTACAAGCAAATATGTCTATGAAATAATCAATACGTATGGATGGACATAATGTCTGATTATTAGGTCTACACACATTTTCTGCTATTTTTAAGAGTTTTCTGGATAAGCACGAGGAGACTCCCACACCATTGTTTGAATTTATTTTGTCAGCATCAGTCTATTATTGTGGTATAATATAGTTTAAAAAAAACACCCCTAAATGATTTTATACACAATGGTAATTAGGGATGCACCAATATAGCCTTTTTGGGCCAATATCGATTTGAACAAATATCTACAGGCCAACACTGAAAATATTTTGGATAAGTGGCGAAATCGATTCTTTGCGACACCTTATTTTGTCATCAGATCACTGTTCTGTCAGGAAATGTTTGTACATAAATGTGAGTCGTCAGTGTGTGTACACAACCACCCAACAATGTTAAAAGTCCACCCACTCCTCTATCTTATATTTCTATTAAACAAAACAGTTTGTCAAAATGAACGGTTTTCGTTTCTGCTCTAAAGTGACGTCACGTTAGCACAGGCCTCTCCCACGACTGGTGACGCACTCCACCCTATTATCATAGCTCCTCCCCTGAGTGATCTACACACAGTTCACTGGAGCAGATACAGTGAGAAGAATAATGTCTCTGCTTCGTAAGTGTCATAAGTGTTCTGTTGTGAATGATACTGAGGAAGTAATGAACAATGACATTAGGAAACCGAAAACAAAACATGGATTAAGAAACGTTTACACCGAACATGTTTTTGTGTCCGTCTCTGCACTTTTTTCCATTGTATTTCTATGTAAATTTGCATTAGACTGATGCTTTAACCGTTGCACCGTGTCCAACGTTTTTTTTCAGGGTCTAGTGTGGGAACACAGTGTTTTTTTAGATGTAGTGTCAGGTAAAAAGAAGAGAAGTGCTCTTAAAAGCACTTCTCGAGACTCCTGAATTCTGTTAAATGCTCTGCGTTGTCTCTAGCTTTTTTAGAGCAAGAGCGTGTTTGGCCTGAACAGGCCCTTGGGCCACATCCACACTAATACATTTTTGTTTGAATAAAACATTCCTTTTGCTACGTTTATGCATCTCATCCACACTGGAATGGCATTTTCTCCTCCGAAAATGGAGATTTTCAGAAATGCTCTCTAGTAGCTACCGCATTCTTTTAAAAACAATGATGTTTAGAAACAGAAAACATAACTGTATGGGCATTTACACACCGAACATAGTTGTGTGTCTGTCTCCGTCTACACTCTAAAATGTCCTGTTGGGTGGATGAAAATGCCATTCCAGTGTGGAAGAGATAGCATAGCGAAATGAATGTTTTTTCAAACGAAACCGTATTAGTGTGGACGTGGCCTTACGGATTAAGTACAATTCTAGATCGCACAATCAAACAAGAACAACAGGCAGAACAGTTTAGATCCACACTGATATGTTCTCATTTGAGCGCTGCTTTCCTCCACCAAAAAACGTAGCATTTTGAAAACGCTCCCCATTACCACATACTTTGCAAAACAATGACTTCCAAAACTGAAAACTATTAGTGTGGATGTATCCTTATAATATTGATCATCAAATTGGTTATATGCCTTGACATAAAAACAATTATTGGGTTTTGGATTCGAAATTCCAATATTGGTGTATCCCTAACTGAAGCATGGATGTCTTTGTAAACTGATTTTATATAGGTAGGAAAGCAAGACCGATTTCACAAGTGTCTTTTCTCTCTCTCTCTCTCTGCAGAATCCAGGATATTGGCATCCTGTTTAACGTGATCATCATTCTTCTCATGATGTTTAACACATACGTGTTCCAGGTGGGGCTGGTGTCCCTGTTACTGGAGCGATTCAGAGCACTGCTTGTACTGTCAGCACTTTACCTGACTCTTAGCATCTGCTTTCACTGCTGGGTCATGGTGTGTACACAAACACCCTCCACATTCTATGTTGTGAACTTACTAGTAGTCATACAGTACATGGAATCTGCACCTGCAGAACTCTACTAATTCTACTAATTCCCTGCCCATCACATGTTCGGTTTTTATTTTAATACTGACACTGAATTTGCTAATGCGTGCAGCTACAAATATAGTCCCAGCTGCGTTCAACACAGTTTACCATGTTTAAATCTATTCTGTAGAATTCTGCAAAGTTCCCTAAAAATTAGCGCAGAAAATTCTGATGGTTCCATCCAGGCCTTGGTATTAACTTTATTGAATACCATAGAACTAATGTACAACTTTGAAATTATTAATATAGAATCCAAAGCTGCTCTAAGCAAGTATGCATATACGCAGATGAGGTCCGGTTAAACATGCTTGGTGTATGTTCTTGCGTTACTGTGGCGGTAACAAACCTCAGTACTTAAGGGGTTGATAAGAGTGTCCTTCAAAAGTCTGTCATTAAACTGGATGTGTTATTGTTCAGGTAAGTTGCTATAAACATACTGACTTTACCAATTTTTCTCAGCATTATTCTCTTGAATCTGTTGCACACCATGACAGTAGTTGACTTGAAAGAGAAAACTCACCATAGAAGTGGAAAGTTCCCACTAATGTCTGCAATAGTGCCCCTTGTGGCAACGTCGAAATTCAACGCATGTTTGCTTTGTGTCTCGAATTGCGTTCGTGTGCTTGCGTAGAGTATTTTAAGTTCTAGAATAATAGAATAGAGTCATTTTTCTGTTCTGTTTTTTCTGTCAGAACCTGAGGTGGATGGAGTCCAATCGTTTCGTGTGGACGGATGGTTTGCAGGTTCTCTTTGTCTTCCAAAGACTGGGTAAGCCAGTGTGAGTTGTTAGCCAAACCTTGAATTGGATTTCACACAGAGGTCACGCTCAATCTCGTCAAGAACCTCTCAATCCCTTTCTGCATGTTAAGAGAAATAACCTCTCTTCTAACAAGAGAAAAAGTGTTATGGAACGTAACATTTATCCATCTTTTCTACTGGACATTTCTAATGTTTTGATGCTCGATCAATTGCAGCATACGTTTTTCAGATTGGAGCTCTAGTGTAAACATTGTTTGCTTTTTTTTAGGCAAAATATATAGATTTGTATACAATTATGGGCTATTCATTTCACTTTATTAATTAAATAATGCTGAGTCCGGTGTTGACGTTTGCGTGTATCCACAGCTGCTGTGTTGTACTACTACTTCTACAAACGCACAACCGAGTACCTGGGAGACCCCAGACTTTACGAAGATTCCCCATGGCTACGCGACGCTTTCGCTAGGGCGCGACAGTGAACTCGGAATGTGGGAAACTAAAGAAACTGAAGCCAAAATGGAGAAATCACTGTTGTTCATTAGAGATATTACTGCCGTCACGACAGTAAACTTCAAATGAATTACTTAGTCATGGAATTATGACCAGGAAATTCAAGAAATAAAATGGATGCTATGCGAAAAACAAAGACTCCTTAAAACAAACAAACAAAGGAAGGAGCCTCGGCGCTGAAGAACAAATGGAGATTTAATCCCATACCTAAGATCAACAAGAAATGAAGGCTACTGGAGAAAACTGAAAATCGAATGTCTATAAACCTAATCAAGCAGTAATGATACAGGTATTGTGTTTTTATAGCCGACACCATGTTTAAAGCTAGAAGTTATTTGTAACAAGTAGCGTACACTATAATGTCCTTTTTGTATATTTTGGGATTACGGGGGTTTGATTGTACCCAAGAGAGATTTCGTAAATTTCATTTTGCCTTTGGAGAAGTTGAGTTGGATTTGCTTTGAGCGATCATTGTACTCATGAGTTGTTTTTATCGTTTATTTGTTTTTAACACTTTGTAAATGTGTTCACAGAGGGTCACGTCCTCGTGTATCCTCGATAAATTATTCAAACTTTATGGAAGTCGGCAAAGCGTAAACAAAGTGCCTAATTGTAAAGTAATTATGGTAAACATTATGGAAAGCAAATGATCAGCAGTTTCACTAAAGTGCGTCAGTGCACATGAATGCTGTAATCATTTATTTTTACTCCTTGAAATACACATTCTTAATATCAGACATGGATTTTCAACCAGTAAAGACCATCATTCTGTAATTGCATTTTCTCAAGTAAGATTTCACAATCTTTCATGCACTCCTGTTGGAAAGACTATTATATATCTAACATTTCTTACTAGTTGAAATTCCAGTTTCACTGTAAAAATGTGAATTTTTGATATCTGTAATTTCGTTTTTAACTACAATCTCACAGTAGTTTGTAGTTACAGGTTATTTCAGGGTTTTAGCTCGGACACAGGCGGGGATCTCCACGATGACAGACTGTTCTATTCTGATCTCTCAGATTAAACTGGGATTGGGGTTTTACGCTCCCCAAACAGCCTGCAGGACACAAATAGCACACTCTAGTTTTCAATTACAGAGCCAACTAACCCTTGTATTGTGTGTGTGTAACTAGATGTTTTAGGAAAGGTCGGCCTATGTTTCCATTCTGTTAATAACAAAGCAATGAACTCAATAGACCAATTAATGCCTACAGTTATGCTGTCTTCAAGTCCTTATGAGCAGTTGCCATTTTAAAATTCCTAATATTAATAAGTGACTTTTTGATCGGTGCAACCAATGCAGAATTTTCTGCCAAGCATCACCATTTTCATCTACAATACATAAAATGCATACAAAATATAACGTAGTGTGAACATTCACAACAACTCTACAATCCTCAGAAAAGACAGCATTTGTGGCATAGTGTTGATTGTTGAAAATTTGCTTAATTTTCAATAATAATAATTAGTACATATGAACTCAACAATTCCAGAGAAAAAGAACAAATTATAATTCACAGGAGGAAAATGTATGCATTTAAGAATATAAGACAATTATAAAAACGCAGAACAGTTTTTGATTTTCTAACAAAACAGATTTTATTTGTGAAACATTAACCCACAATCCCGCCATTTTGCCAGTGCAAACTCCACCCCAGATTCCGGTGCTCGTCCCCGGCATGCTCGGATCAACCTGGAATGTTTAGCTGTACATGCCGCCTCCATTGCCACCACCTGACACACAAGATATCATCAATACTGGCTTCAAAAGACAAAGGTTTCATTTGCAGCCTACAGAATGCAGGCATTGTACATTTTCTGGGATAAGTTAAAACCAAAAGGACTTTCATCTCGAAGGAGTATAAATGCAATTCATCAAACTAGAAGACAGCAGAATTAGTTTCAGTGCCGATGCAGATATTGGCCCAGTTCACACTGTAAACACTCACTTTCAGACATAAATGCCGACCCATAATAAAAGGAACAGAACGCCAAAGCCCATGAAGAGTGACGCGACCAGAGAGATGAGCAGCTCTTTGTACACGTCTCGTGTGTACTTTGTGGCTGTGACTTCATATCTGAAAAATGGTTAAGGATGCATATCTAAACTGATTTTAAGGCACACATGTTCAACCATATAACCACAATGATGCCTAATGATATTAAACAATGTAATTATATGATTCTTCCAACAAACATACTGAGAAACTTCACTTTGAGAGACCCTGTTTACACCTGGTATGAACATCAGTCTCATTTGATCCAACGTGCACATGCAGTGATGCTTGTTGTCACGAAATCCAGTAGTTCCATTCTTAGGTGAAAACCAGGTGTAAATAGGGTCTTAGTTAACACAGGTTTAAGCTTTCTGTCAAACACATTTGAAGGATACACGAAGAACCAGGCTGTGAAGAACATGCCGATAGTCAGCAGCACTACAGTGAGATGAGGGAACACCACTGGGTTCACCAGGCTGGTGTATCTTGTCATAGCGTCCAACTCCTGCACAAAACACAAAGACAGAGAATACCATGAATTTACATGTCAACAAATGCCCAACATCACAAGTTGACACCACAAATGGAAATCAGTAGTAACACTAATAGTAGTTGACCGATATGGACATATGCCGATATTGATATACAGTTGAAGTCAGAAGTTTCAGAGTAACAGAGTCAGGTTTGTAGGACTCCTTGCCAAAACTTTGGAGGTATGCTTGGGGTCATTGTCCATTGGGAAGACCCATTTGCGACTGAGCTTTAACTTCCTGGCTGATGTCGCTTCAATATATCCACATCATTATCCTTCCTTATGATGTCATCTATTTTGTGAAGTGCACCAGTCCCTCCTGCAGCAAAGCACCCCCACAACATGATGCTGCCACCCCCATGCTTCACGTTTGGGATGGTGTTCTTCTGCTTACCGTGCGTTCGGACCAGAGGCGTCGAGAGCGTCAAATCGACCAGAAGTCATTCATTTTCTATGGCAGCCGGCGTCTCTCGGCGGCGAGTCAAGTTCAAGTGCAGCCAACATTATGGTAATGAGCTTCGCACATGCACAAAGTAGATGTCCTAAACAACTTGCCAAAACTATAGTTTGCTAATATTAAATATGTGGAATGGTTAAAAAATGTTTTTCAATGACTTCAACCCAAGTGTATGTAAACTTCTGACTTCAACTGTATAATGGCAGGGAGGCTGACATAATGCATGTTTAGTAACATACAATAATATAGACAACACTGTAAAACTAGATAGGTAAAGTTTGTAAAGACACATTTTGTCTAAATGTAATATCTGTACATCAGCTAATCATCTGCAGCGAAGAGCTAACGCTGTCAAAGTGCAGCTTTTATACAACGTACCAAAACACGGCCGGCAAAACCAAATACTAGACTTTACTTGAAAATGTAATTACTATTTCGACATGCAGAGATCTAATAAATATAATAAACCGATGTAAAAACAGGTGTAATTTACCATCTTGTGACAGGAATAGTGGAGAATCTGTCCGACCGGAAGAACAGCAGATACAGCCACGTAAGTACAGAATGACCGGAAAAGGAGGGACCGATGACAGGTGACAAAATAAAAGTTCTCACGCAAAAGTCCTCTTGACGTTTCAACTAACGGATGATAGACAGACAGACGGACAGACAGACAGATAGACGGACGGACAGACAGACCGATGGATGGATGTACGGACGGACGGACGGATAGATAGATAGATAGACAGACAGATAGATAGACGGATGGATGGATAGATAGTGAGATAGATTGGTAAATGGATATATATATATATATATAGATAGATGGATAGATAGATAGACAGACAGACAGATAGATGGATAGATAGACAGACAGACAGACAGATAGATGGATAGACAGATAGATAGACAGACAGACAGATAGATGGATAGATAGACAGACAGATAGATAGACAGATAGATGGATAGATAGACAGACAGATAGATAGACGGATGGATGGATAGATAGTGAGATAGATTGGTAAATGGATATATATATAGATAGATAGACAGACAGATAGATGGATAGATAGATAGACAGACAGATAGATGGATAGATAGACAGACAGACAAACAAATAGATAGATAGACAGACAGATAGATGGATAGACAGATAGATAGATAGACAGATAGATAGACAGACAGACAGATAGATGGATAGATAGATAGACAGACAGATAGATGGATAGACAGACAGATAGATAGACAGACAGATAGATGGATAGATAGATAGACAGACAGATAGATGGATAGACAGACAGATAGATAGACAGACAGACAGATAGATTGGTATATGGATAGATAGATAGGACGGATGGACAGACAGACAGATAGATATATAGATGGATGAATGGAAATGAATCATATATATTTATGTTATTTGTATTATCTTAATTTAACTATTATTAAATAATTTATAAGAATTATTACAATTACATAATATGATAGATAGGCAGACAGACAGACATCAGTTACAATAATTACATCAAATCAATTTCTTTTAGTATCCAGAAAAAAATATTTATTTAATTTATGCATCATACTTGCATGCATTCATATTATGGCATCAGTACACATACATGTGAAAAAGTGAGACAAATTATGCAGTTGAACTAAAAATGATTACGCAACAACATACAAAAGAGGCTTCCAGAAAGATTGTTCTGAAAGAGAAACACAAGAATGAATGAACAATTTACAAATGTTTAATATTTTAGTTCTCACTGGGCTTTAAGCCTTAAAGATCAACACGACAAGACCGACAACTGAGTTGCTGTTTTGTTTCCTTTGGTGGTTTTATCAGTTCAGGAAAACATCCAAAGATCAACAATAAATGTTTGTACCTCATTTAAAACATGTTGTAAATAAAACAAATGCAAGTTTCGTTTTTATGTGTTATGATTAATAATGCAAAAATAAATCATAAATATAGTAAAAACAAAATCATATGTCATTAAAACTAACCCTAATTTGCAAAAGAAGAGTGAAAAGAACAGAAATAGTTGTACAATATTGAGTTATAAGAAACAAACAATAAAAAAACAAACAAACTGCATTTTCACAAGAGCATGTTTTATATATTACAGATAGTTTTAGATGCCACAGAAAACATTAGAAAACTATTTACAGTGCATAGCGTGGAAGTGCTTCCTTGTGTTTTCCACAAGAGGGCTGCTTTTTTCAGGTGTGATATTGTTGTTTAAAGAAAAAATTAAAATAACAACCATATATTAGATTTCAGACAACCATAACCAATGGAGTTTGTTTTCATATTTTTTTTTTACACTGTTTAAAACTCATTATAAGTATCATCCATTAGTGGTATATTAGGAAAATTGTAATTTTAGTGCATAACATTTTCAAAACACCTGTTTCGGTTCATTATTTCACCGTGTATATATATGACATATTACCATAAACATAATCACATATTATCATATTATCCAGCCTCACCCAAACTCCACTATGTCTCACCATATTACTTAATCAAAGTATTCCATACACGTTTATGACATCATACTGTTATTTATACAAGAAAAAGAAACATGCTAAAAAGTGAGTCATAATAAGACCGTGGAATTTTACAAGGACAACATAATAAAGAAGGGAGAAATTTACAAAAAAAGATTAGAAATGAGCATGAAAATAGAGTTCAAATCTGAATATGTGTCTAACAAATTCTCTGAGAAACGACTGAGAGCGGTTTCCACCATATTTCACGTTAACATGCATGTTTACAGTCAGAGTTAAGAGTAATAATGCTCATGAAACTATACAAGATTATACTGCATATATATTGTTCTAAAGATATCTTTTGATGTATATATTGTATTCTATATTGGCCTACTAAGTGTGCAAAGTATCCTACAGTATCCCGAGGTTAAAACGACATTAAAAATGAGAGTAAGGAAAAGAATAACGTAACATTGTCGAAACTCAATGTGAAATGGTTCCCGACGTTTGTCCTCGTGTGTATATTTATTTTAAATGATGGTAACGATGATGCAGTGCTTTTGCCACAGTGCTTGACTTTAAAAGTGATATTGCCGTTTGTTCCAGTGTGAATTAATTCCAGTTTTTGCCGTTAGAGAAATCCAGAGGATCTAATCCAGTAGTTAATTCTATTTATGGTTTTACCCTTTTCTTGTTTAATGCTTGAGATGACCTGATATATTTCCTACAGTGGCTAACTTACCTATATATTGACTTTCTATATTGTTAATGAAACATCAGTATCTCTTAATAGTAGTTGCCAATTTGTCCCGTTTTGGCTCCAGTGGACACACGACTTTGGATAGACTCAGTAGAAATGACCAAACATGAGGTAAATATCCTGATTTCTGTCTCATTCATTAATAATAAGCCTGTTGGTGCAGTTAAAGCCATTTCCAGTGTACATATAATCAAAAGAGTGGGCGTGCTGATACAAAGACCTGAAAGAGTTGACCTAAAAGTACTGTAAGTTGCATCAAGTTAGCGTGAAAAATGTCCATGATAAACTCCACTTCACAAGCACACACTGGCACCTGTTTACATGATATCTAGACAAATCAAAAGCCATTTATCAAGTGTCTATGTGTGAATACAAGCTGTAATATCCCAGTGAAACAAGGCTTAGTGATCTTACAGTGGTGAAAACCAAAACGTATTTTTTTTAAATGCTCATTTTCCTCTCGTCTTGTACAAATATGCATTTTAAAGAGCAAACCCAGATAAGATGTCTTTATCGGTCCGCCCGGATAAACAGTTTTTGAATCTGGGCCGGGGGACAGGAGCGGACACTGGAGAATTCGATACTCTTTAGCATTTGCTTTGAATGTGGAAACTGTACTCGGAGAACTGGGGTGAAACGACATCCGATTCCTCACTGCTACATCCAGTTTCACTCTGTGAACGGAGAGGTTAAAGAGTTAAATCAACCACAATCATGGTTCATTTTTACACAGTTCTCTATTTTAGTCTTTTATTATTTATTTATTTTGTTCTCCCCAATTTGAAATGCCCCATTCCCAATGCGCTCTACGTCCTTGTGGTGGCGTAGTGACTCAATCCGGGTGGCGGAGGAGGAATCTCAGTTGCCTCCGCATCTGAGACCGTCAATCCGTGCATCTTATCACGTGACTTGTTGAGCGCGATACCGCGGAGACCTAGCGCGTGTGGA